>NC_041386.1:145442417-145450749 GCF_002162155.2 Triticum dicoccoides
GAGCCGGTTGGGGCTAGATGAACAGGACCCCGTGGAGGGCAGGATGAACAGGACCACCTTGTGGAGGGCTGGATGAACAGTAGACGGTGGAGGGCTGGATGAACAGTAGCCCGTGAAGGGGTGGTTGAACAGGAGCCCATGGAGAGGGCTGGTTAACAGTAGCCGGTGGAGTAGCACGCGGTGGAGGCTGGATGAACAGGAGCCCGTGGATGAACAGCGCAGGTGGAGGCTGGAGGAGGTCGACGGTGGATGAATAGTAGCCTGTGGAGGCTGGAGGGGGTCGACGATGGAGATGAATAGTATCCTGTGGAGTCCCGTTTTGCGGTACGCCACACCCCTCCCGATGAACATGACCCCCGTTTCGACCGTAGCGCTCCAACACAAGTCCGTTTCCTCCGTTTTGCGGTACGCCACACCCCTCCCGATCAACAGGACCCCGGTTTCGGCCGTAGGAGGTCTGTTTCCTCCGTTTTGTGGTACGCCAGACCCCTCCCGATGAACATGATACCGTTTCGAACGTGGCCAGTCGAACACAAGGCCGTTTCCTCCGTTCTGCGGTACATCAGGCCTCGTTTCCATTGGATGTTCCGTCCAAGCCCTCCCGATGAACACGATGACGCACTCCATTCTGACCCAGCCGGTTGGCTCCCCATGAACACGAGGACGACGTTGTTTCTCCGTTCCGACCCAGCCAAGTACACGAGCCCTGGCCGTACGTATGCGCGAGTAGGCGTTCGAGACCCTGCCCGTATGTACGTACGTGGCCGTATTTTCTTTCTTGCACACTGGCCGATGTACGTATGTGTACGTGCTACGTGCGTGCCTCTACTACGACACGTGCGTGCCTCTACATCGACCAGTATGTACGTACACATTCGTGACTAGAATGACAACGCTACGTACGCTTCGACCAGGTGGGTCCCGACTGTCAGGCACTTCCTTGCATGCGAAGATGTAGCTGGTGGGTCCCAGCAGTCAGGGGGGTGAATCGTTTTTTTGCCCGGACGCACTTCCTTGCGTGCGAAGATGTAGCTGGTGGGTCCCAGCAGTTAGGGGTAAATGTGTTTTTTCATGAAATACGGTGGCCCGTCTGGTGGGTCCCTGCTGTCAGGTGGAGAAATAATTATTTTGCGCGTAATAAGGAGGCACTTCCTTGCGGCCGCCGTGGACCGAGCTGTCAGCCTCTCCACGTACAGTACTCTTCTGATGGAAGTCGTTCCTTGATCACATTGACCATGCCGCGCCGACAGCACCAGGGCGGTGGACGATGGCGAGGCCTAGGAAGGGGACGACATGGAGCCGGGGAAGACGCGGCAGTGGAAGCCCGCGCGGAGAGGAGTACGAGGGTTCACTGGTTCAGCTGCGGTGTGAGGCTGCCGTCGCCGAAGGGCCTGGCCAGCAGTGGGAATAGTAGGGGGCAGTGAGGCCTCCACGGCAGCACAGCCGGCCACGGGAGGCAGGAGCATGCGGCACGGCCGATGCTGCTTTGGGCGGCTGGAGCAAGAAGACCAGAGGTTGAAGAAGCACTACGGCCGTTGGATGGACATCGTACGGTCACTGGAGCTAGAATCGTTCATATTGACTAAGTTGACAAAGCACTCCGTCCCCGTCAACTTAGTAGGCCCGCAAGTCAGCCTCCCACCAAGGTGGGTCCCAACTAGCAGGGGGAGTATTCATTTTTTTTTGTGTAATAAGGAAGCACTTCCGGTGGGTCCGAGTTGACAGCGGGGGGACGTTTTTTTTGTGAAATACGGTGGCCCGTCCGGTGGGTCCCAACAGTTAGGGGGGAAACGTTTTTCTCGCCAAATACGGTGGCCCATATGGTGGGTCCGTGCTGTCAGGTGGAGGAATAATTATTTTCCGCGTAATAAGGAGGCACTTCCTTGTGGCTGCCGTGGACTCAGCTGTCAGCCTCTCCATGTACAGTACTCTTCCGATGGAAGTCGTTCCTTGACCATGTTGACCATGCCGCACCGAGAGCACCAGGGCGGTGGACGACGGCGAGCGGCGAGGCCTAGGAAGGTGACGACACGGAGCCGGGGAAGACGCGGCAGTGGAAGCCCGCGTGGAGAGGAGTACGAGGGTTCACTCACTACAAAAAAAATACACTTCTGTGATGATACATGTTTGTCACAGTAGGTCGCGTTTTTTGTCATGCTTGTACATCCATGACGATTTTATGACAGAATCAAGATAGTCATACCTGTGCTGTCGTAGAAGTGTTCCATGACATTACCAAAATTATCATCACGGAAGTGTGCACTTCCATGACGATAAATCGCGCGTCACAGAAGTGCTTTCGTCAAGGGTGACCGACACGTGGCATCCACCATAACGGAACACCGTTAAGCTATCGGGTCGGGTTTTGGATCTGATAACCCGTTAACAGCCCTGACCAATGGAGATTTTCCACGTGTAAAATCATTATTGGCTGGAGGAAACACGTGTCGGCTCATCATTGGGACAGATGTCATCCACTCATTGGATAGAAGGCGCCTATGATACGTCGACATGTGGCACGGCCCAACAGAGGTCCATTCCTGTGAAAAGGCCGGCCCGTTTGACTTGGTCAAAAGGTGGCGGGCCGGCCCATGGAAAGCCTGTTAACAGCCTGTTCGCATATAGCCCATTTACAACCCGCTAACCCAAGGCCCGTTATACCCTATCCGAATTAGGCCCAGTAGCGTCATCTGGGCCATCCAATATGATTCCAGCCCGTTTTCACTTCTGGCCCATGTATGGCCCATGACGTCTTTCGCCCCATATGAGGCCCTATGTAACTCTTGGCCTATTAACGGCCCGTGGTGAAACTGGCCCGTAATGAACAATGTATCACTTTACACCCATTAACGGCTCGTGGTGAAACTGGCCCATAATGAACAATGTATCACTCTATACCCATTAACGACCCGTTATTCCGTTGGGCCGTTTCCAGCCCATGTTATCTTTCGGCCTTCTCAGAGCCCATTTATTCTTGGGCTCATTTCCAGCATTCGTTTACTTACGGCCCGTTACTGTCATTTTCTGCTTGTGGGCCAAATTCAGCCCGTGGTTACAGTCGGCCCGTTTGTGGTCCGTTAATACGTTGGGCAGTTTTCATAGCGTCATCAAATACTGCCTATTAACGATGGCCCGTTATGGTCGGCCCATGAACGGACGATTCCAACTCTAGCCCGTTTACGGCCATAATGCGGCCTGTTATTGGCCCATGTTTGGCCAATCGATCATATGGCCCGTATAAGGCCCATTGATGATACGACCCGTAGAAGGTCCATTGTTTCTACGGCCCGTAGAAGGCCCATTGTTTCTACGGCCCGTAGAAGGCCTACTGTTTCTATGGCCCGTAGGAGGCCCAGTGTCACTACAGTAAATATTAGCCCATGGTTATTGTGGCCTAGTTTTAAAAAATAGGTTATTGCAGCCACTAGCAAACCGCGGAAAAAGAACTGCACTGACTACAAGCAAACAAATAAACAAGACAACAAGGAAATAAATAAGCAAGCAACTTATGCTAGGCTATCACGGCTATTACACATATTACATCCACTGGGCATCAAAGTTTGCCACCAGTGCAAATATAGGGAACAAAGCAGCATATAAACGCCGCAGCAAAACAAGTCCAGAACTGAAACCACTTCAGAAGAGTTCAAGAAACAATATCCTGGGTACCCATAATGCAGGCAAGATGCTTAGGAAGCTTAATAACTTTCTCTTGTTTGGCGCTTAAATCCTCTAGCACTTGCTGTTGCACAAGAAAGTACGCATCTAAATTCTGCAGGGACTCCCTCAGTCCTTCGGCTTCTTGCCGCAGCACAGCTGACTGATGCCTTTCAGCTTGTAGCTGAGACTGAAGAAGCCGAAGTGATTCAGGCAGCGAGTTCGAAGAGCTTGTGCCAGCGGTACTGGCCAGTAACTCGAACACTACATCAACGCAGGACTGTGGGGTTTTCTCACTATCTACAAGATCGTTTTTATCACCTTTCTTGGGGACCAACAGGGTTGTCTCACTATCTTGAACCTTATCTGCATTACTTTCTCTACCATTGCATAGTGGGGTGCTCTTCTCCAATATTCTGTTTGCATACTACAAGAGAAACAAGCATACATATCACAGGTTTAGCTTGTAGTATACGAAACTCATTTTGGTAAACCGGTTCAGTAGTAAGGTGGACAGGATAACAACATGAAACAAACATATATCTATGTACTATGGTCACTGTATTGTCCATATCATTCTAGTTTATGTTCCCTAATCAAGATAGAGACAGAGTTCAACTCATATATTTTTAAGACACAACAACATAGACAGAATATAAGTGTGAGAAACTACACAGCATTGGCAGCACTTGTAATGTGCATCACATGAGAACATAACTATTTATACAACTTAAACTGAAATCAACATAGAGCAAGAAGTTAGAACAACAATCCAGTAAAAGAAATATGTTTAAAACATACCTGTTGCGCCATTGGAGTTTCAATTGGACCCTTCAAATTCGAAAGTAGTTGGTATGAGTAAATACAGTGATGCAACAGCAAAGGAGTATGGACCATAGCTACGGAATCTGACCTGAGAATAGTTGCTCTTCTGCTTTAAATGTGGAGTTTGGGTTAGCTGTGGTGGTCTTCGTGCTTTGGGCACCGCAGTAGCTTTACAAACTGCTCGTGTGGGGGTACTCTATGGTGGACATGGTGCTTTGTCAACTATAAGTGGGCTACTATCTGCTGGGGTTGCGGTTAGATGGGTTGTAGCTGGTTCTCTGCCCAACGGTGTAAGTGTGAAATCTGGAAGAGTCTCGATTATGTGTGGTGGGGCTAGTTTGTGGGCCAGTACAACCATGGTTCTATCTGCATCGACGGGTATCACTGTCTTTTGTGAAGAACGGGTTTTTGCTCCCTTAGATACTGCCATCACCCCCTCCAATTCAAATGGCTGATAAACAAGAAAAGAAATTGAACGCACGTACATTGTATGATAGACAGATGTGGTAATTCACATATATGTTGTCTAACCAAACGGGACAACATGACACAATTTCACATATATGATGCCTAACTAAACAGGATAGCATGACACAGTTTCAGATATATGATGGATAACTTAACATGATATAATGGCATAATTCAACATATGATGAGTACCTAAATAGGATGACATGACAAAACTATATGATGTCTTTCTAAAATAGGTTGGGATGAAATAATTCACATACATGTTGTCTAAGTATACAGGATGGCATGATATAATTGACATAATTGATTCATATACTAAGCAGCTGGCACTCGCATGTATGATCTCTAAACTAAGCAAATAGAATTCAATATTGTGCATATGATGTCTAAACTAAGCAATGCAAGACACCATATGCATCATATGAGAAATATGAACATTGCAACTTAGAGCATACACCTCAGGTGGGATATAGGACTGGTCATCTGTCTCTAAATCCTCCTATGAGGAGCTCCCTGTAACCATCGAGATATATGCTTCAACAGGTACCATTACCTACTCTGAAGACCTTGTTTTCACTCCAGATTTTTCCATAACCGGCTCAAATGGCTGATACACATGAAGAGTAGTTCAATATACACAGATTGTTGACAAATGGAATACGTAATGAAAAAAAGATGGCATGAGATAATTCACATATATGATGCCTGGCTCCATCGCGGTGCATAATTCACATATATGATAACTGGCTGAAAAACATGGCATTGCATAATTCACATATCTGATATAGAAAGCAAACAGGAGGCATTCACACAAAGCATGTCTAATCTAAGCAGATGGCATGGCAATGCAAGACACCATATGCATGATATGAGCAATATAACCCAGCCAAGTTAGAGCATGCACCTCAGGGGGGGATACGACTGGTCATCTCTCTCTGAATCCTCCTCTGAGGAGCTATCTGTAACCAGCAAGAAATCTACATCGACAGGTAGCACTGACTGCTCAGAAGACCTTGTTTTCACTCCAGATTTTCCCATGACTGACTCAAATGGCTGATGCACAGGAAGAGTGTGATATAGAAACCAAACAGGTGGCATTCACATAAAGCAAATCTAAACTAAGCTGATGACATATAAGATGTATAATGTAAGCAATGCAAGGCGCCATATGCATGATATGACCAAAATCAGCATGCCAGGTTAGAGCAAACACCTCAGGTGGTAAACAGGCGTGGTTGGCTCCTTCTGAATCTCCATCTGAATAGTTATCTTCCTCTGGAATACAATCTAGAAATGCAGGAGGGGGAGGGGGCACTTCGCCCACCATGGAGCGGCGTCTGCATGACATTATATTCGCACGCAACGGTCTTCTCTTTTTCTCTACATGTTCAGTACGATTGTGTACAATATCTGACATGCATAATAAAAAATAGTTAGATTTTGTAAGGCCTAAGGGGTGCATGCAAAAATCAAGACTGATGGTAGCAAACGAGTGGATGGATCCAAAACTAATGATAGCAGGTAGATTATAGCTTCAGTTTAAAAACATAGACAATGGATCATCTATTGTTTGTTTCCCACCCAACATGATCCACATAGAAGACCCCAGATGAACCAGATAGTAGACAAATACTATTCGTTGCTGGGTCGATATGAGACCCATGGGAAATTCAAAACTCAAGATTGAACGATAAAGTAGCAGGTAATAATAACCAATGTATAACGTAAGCAAACACGAAAGACTGTGACCTCTCTTCCAGAACTGTGTAGTCCTCAGGTTCATCTGCGTAGTCGATGATGGTAATGCAGTTGGCGTGGCTGCCGGCAACAGGGAAGATGATCTGAGGCGGCGAAAGGAAGTCTGCAGGGGGGATCTCTGCTACAGTGAACACTTCTGTCGATGGTGCACCTCAGGTGGGGTGGATGACGGCACGACAGGAGCAGGACATAACACATAGAGTTTTCTTTGACGCCTATCTGAAAATGAAGTAAATCTATAAGGGCTCCTTAGAATCGGAGGATTCTATAAACGCAGGGACAGGAAAAACACAGGAATAGGATAGGAATGCACGTGCAAAACGGAGCATTTGGAAACATAGGACTTCAGTCAACCTGGGTGTTTGGCTCACATGAATTGGAAGAACAGAGGAATGGAGAAACAAAGTGATGCGATGAGTGTACAACCTCTTTGGTATAACCTTGTGGACCTCAGCATCATTGGGTTGGACATGGAGGATGGTGATGATGCTGGTGTGACTGTCGGAGGCGGGGAAGAAGATCCGAGGCCTCTCGAAACAGCGCCGAGGGTACTGCTCCATTGTGATGGATGGTTCCGTCGTTGGAGCAGCTCCGCTAAGGTGTACGGCGACGAGGCTGAAGCATGACAAGACAGACAACGTTAATCTAAAATGGGACCCTAATATCATCTGCAATAGATGATGTAAAATACATCACCAAAAAGTGCTAGATGTAAAACGCATCAGCCGCGCCACTTCCGCTTCGACAGATGCTATAAGTACTGTTCACGCTGAACTTAACTGAAGAAAATGAACTTTACAATCGAAACTGAATTTTACTGTCGAAACTGATTGAACTAGTAACAGAGCATTGCAATAGATGTTTAGGGCGTTTGAGCACTAGTAGCAGAGAAGCAGTGATCTAAATCAGCAGACGCTCGAGCAGGGAACGCACTAGCAGAGAGCAAGTCGTGCAGTAGCACCGTGAGCGAGTGCTAAAGCAGCAACTCCTGTAGCTACCGGAGGTCGTGTAGCAGCAGCAGCTATGCAAGCGAGAGCAAGAGCAGAGCAGCAGCACGAACGAAAGTAGGAGTAGTGCAGCAGCGTGACGGACAGCAAGAACAGAGCCGCAACGCGAGCGAGAGCCGGAGCAGCTACAGCTAGTGCCGTTGTGGAAGTCGCCACCGAGGAAGCAACGACATGGGGGAGAGACGTCGTGGATGATGTGGCTGGCGATGGCGCCGCCGATGGAGACACGCCATGTCTGCTCGGTATCGAGCACCGGCAACCCCATGAGATCGAATAAAAGATAAAATGCAGCGGTGAGTGCAGAACCTCCTTGGTGGCGCCGAGTTGGCCTCGACTTCATCAGAGGAATTGGTGAGGGTGTTGCGGTTCCGGTGGGGCAGGTCAAGATGACGCTGTGGGGATTGAGGTGGCGCGATAGACGAGGCGAACACCGGGGCAGCTCCTTGGAGGTGGTGGACAGGGCGGCTGATCCGGCGGGACGATGAGATCGACAACGGATCCTCATCCGGTGCGGTGGATGAGGGACGGCGAGCTATTGCGGTGGATGACGTAGTCGGGGAAGAGTCTCCGGCTGGGCGGCGGTCAGGAGGCCGACGGAGGAGCGTGGGGTTTTG
>NC_041386.1:145451186-145525819 GCF_002162155.2 Triticum dicoccoides
GAGGGGGGAGCCAAGCTTAGGGACACGCTTGTCCGAAATGTAGGGTAAGTTACCAGCGTACCCCCACCGGTTTTGACACCATGACATGGAGCTTCATTTTCGGCTGAGGGGTAGAAGGGGGATTTCGCGTGTCTGGGCCGCGGGAGCGATTTTGGATGAGGACGGAGTTCTCGCGCTCGTCCAAATTTCGGGATAACAAGGCGCGACATGGGTTGAAGAAGCGGGAGTTTCAAAGCAAGTGAGACAAAAGATACTCGAGGTTGACTATTTTGGGATAACAAGGTGCGGATTCCTTGTTCAGCAGAACAAACTTAACGTGTAAAAAAACAATTCATACAAGACACAAGAGAGTCATGTCCCCCTTTACTATATTGCTATAGATGCCATTGAAAAAACTACAAGAAAAATGTAAAAAAATAGGGAGAACAAGATTACCCTGCACAGTACCAAATCGATTCACACTTCCCTCGACAAAAACAAAAAACAAATCAATTCCCACCAAAGAAAGAGTAATGTCCCTTTTTATATGATTACAGATGCCATGATCTTGAATTTCAATTTTTGAATCCACGTTATGTTGAATTCGAATATATCGTTAGGTGAGCTTGCGGTTTATAATTGATGTACTCGTACATTTTGATCTTCCATCATATATGAACATTTTACTCCACCATGTGAACATATATATTGTCATCTACCATATGGACTAAATTTGAATCAATTTTCCTTATTTGAATACGATTGTTGTCAAGTTATACAATAATTTAAATATTATCTTGATAACAAAGAACATACATATAGCAGTAATCATATTTCACTATGAACTACATGTACCATACGCTCTCCAATTCAAATATTTGTATCCATTTTATGTTGAATTCAAATCATAGTACATTATTGGTCTAGGTAGCAAGATGTTTGGGATAATCTAAACCATGTTTTCATTCGTATAATTTTTGGCTGAATTGGGACAAGTTTTGGTATAAGCCTCTTGCAAAACCGGAGATTCTCTCAACAAGCCTCGTGGTTCCGAGAGGGAACGTGTCACCTTTGTGTGCGAAACGATATACGCTGCCTCCCCCTGATTTTATTTACAGAGGCAACATAGAACTATATGAGTGCCCTGTTAAATTTTGGAATTATTTTGGGTTCTTTGGCCTTTTTATACATTAATTGAGTTTCTTGACTTTTAATGTGCATAATCTAAATATGAATTGCATGCACATGCTCCGATGCACCAAAGTGTGTTGAAAAATCACATGTGTGTCCTTGGTTGAATTTCTAGGTCCCATGGAAGAAATGAGAATGAAATTCAAACATCCGGGCGTCATGACTCGGCCGAGAACATCGACAAACTTTGATTTTAAATTCATGTAAATCCAAAACTCGCCTGGAAATCATGAAACTTGGCATGGTGTCATGTCATGGCACTAACATATTGTGGTAAAAAATTAGGCCAATTTGGAAGCTCGTGGTTCTAAGAGGGAACGTGCCACCTTTGAGTGTGAAACGATATACGCTGCCCCCCTTGAGTTTCTTAACAAAGGCAACATAGAACTACATTAGTGCCCTATTAAATTTTGGAATTATTCCGGGTTAGTTTGTCGTTTTTATACATTAATTGAGTTTCTGGTCATTTAATGTGCATAAGTCAAATTTGAACTACAAGCACGTGCTCTCGTGCACCAAAGTTGGTTGAAAAATCACATTTGTGTCCTCGGGTGAATTTCTAGGTCCCATGCAAGAAATGAGAATAAAATTAAAACATCTGGGCATCGTGGCTCGGCCGAGAACATTGAGAAACTTGGTTTAAAATTCTTGTAAATTCCAAACACGTCTGAAAATCATGAAACTTGGCATGGATGTCATGTCATGGTAGTACCATGTTGGGGTAAAAAAATTGGCCGAATAGGAACAGATTTGTGTATAAGCTTCTTGCAAACCGAAGCTTCTCTCAAGAAGGCTCGTGGTTCTGAGAGGGAACGTGCCACCTTTGAGTGCAAAACGATATACGTTGCCCCCCTTGAGTTTATTTACAAAGGCAACATAGAACTACATGAGTGCCCTGTAAATTTTGGAATTATTCCAGCTTCGTTTTACCCTCATTTAGACATTAATTGAGTTTTTGGTCATTTAATGTGCATAATTCAAATTTGAACTACAAGCACATGCTCCCGTGCACCAAAGTTGGTTGAAAAATCACATTTGTGTCCTCGGGTGAATTTATACTCCCTCCTTCCATCTATATAGGTCCTAATGCGTTTTTCGAGGCTAACTTTGACCAAACGTTAGAGCAATAATATATGACATGCAACTTACACAAAGCATACCTTCAAATTTGTATGTAAAAGGAGCTTCCAATAATATAATTTTCATAGTATACATCTCATGTGCTATTAATCTTGTCAATAGTCAAAGGTTGTCTTGAAAAACACATTAGGCCCTATATAGATGGAAGGAGGGAGTACGTCCCATGCAAAAAATGAGAATAAAATTCAAACATCTAGGCATCGTGGCTCGGTCGAGAACATTGGGAAACTTGGTTTTAAAATCATGAAACTTGGCATGGTATAATGTCATGGTAGTACCATGCTGTGGTAAAAAAATTGGCCGAATAGGAACAAATTTTGGTATAAGCTTCTTGCAAATCGGAGCTTCTCTCAAGAAGGCTCGTGGTTCTGGGAGGGAACGTGTCACCTTTGTGTGCATAATTCAAATTTGAAATACAAGCACATGTTCCAGTGCACCAAAGTTGGTTGAAAAATCACATGTGTGTCCTCGGGTAAATTTCTAGGTTCCATGCAAGAAATGGGAATGAAATTCAAAATTCTGGGCGTCGTGGCTGGGTTGGAAACATTGAGAAACTTAGTTTTTTAATTCCTGTAAATCCAAAACACGCATGAAAATAATGAAACTTGGCTTGGTGCCATGACATGGCACCAACATGTTGTGGTAAATTTACAGTCTGATTTGCGAAGGCGCACACATTAACAATCAACAAAGTCATTTTGGAACAAGTGCTGTCACGTTACAATCGGAAACACAAGTATTATTGAAATTGTGGGCTTTCTACTTACTAGTACCATTTACATGCCGCCATGCATCCCCATTTTTTATTAGCTAGGAGGCGCCGTGCAGGGTAGCTATTTGAGTACGAGAGGCGTGCGATCAGACCCCTGCGCGTGCTTATCGGGAGGAGAGCCCTTTGACCTCCATCTGCCGTCCACCTCTCTCCCAAGGTCTCCATTAATGGTGCCCGAGCCTTTGTTTAATGGCGTGGCTATGTCTCACTCGACTGAGATTTAAGAGAGAAAAAAGAAAATATGAAAGCACGGATCTTGATGTATGATCCGACGGACCTATATAGCATCTACTGCGACTTATAGCAAGACTGATGAATATATAAGGACGATTAATTTTTTTATCAAAGAAGGGCTTGCCCCTTCCAATTTTCATTACTGAAAACCACCACAATTCACAAGAAGTTCAGCACAACTCCAGCCTAACACGAAGGACTAAAAGCTACCAGATTGAAATCGCAACATCCCAAGAGGCCAACAAAGGCCAAACATCCGCGCTAGAACCCAACATTTCACAACCGACGACACAATCCACATCCTAAACCGATTATTACATCAAACGAAACCAGGAAACTAGTCTCCGCAGCGAACGGCGATGAGCTCTTTCGTGTCCTCAAGACGCTGCTTGAGAACATCCACGGATTCCTCCACCAGCCTTTGGCGCTCGTTGCTCAATCAACCGAACGAACGAGGTGTATTCGAACCTCATACACTGGAGGCGTCAAGGGGCGGAGGCACAAGGGGCAGTGGAGCAAGGTGAGGTCCATCGAGACCTTAGAGAGCTCCATCGTCGGGTCCTGTTCGGTCTGCATGATCTCGCCCTCCTCGTGCACAACCATCTCTCGACTTGGGCCGGGGTATTACAAAGCTTTACCATCACATATTTTATACTACTTCAAGGTGCATTAAATCAACACATGCAAGTACTCCCTCCGGTCCTTTTTACTCCGCACATCAGCTTTGTCTGAAATCAAAGTTTGCTAAGTTTGACCAAATTTATATTAAAAAATATTAACATCTATAACATCTAATAAATATAATATGAAAATATATTTCGAGATGGATCTAATAATAAATATGTTGTTATGTGAATGTTAATAATTTTTGTATAAATTTGGTCAAAGTTGGATGAGATTGACTTCAAACAAACCTAATATGCAGAGTAAAAAGGACCGGAGGGAGTATCAAAAGGAGAGTCACGGCATGCATGCATGCGTTGTAATTAATGCATCGGTAAACGCAAATGATTGAAATATATCGAGTGCAGTGCTTTGATGTGTCGCGTCAACTCGTACATCAACGAGAAGTTTGATTATCCTCTCCCTCGCGGACTTAACTGCACCTGCCTTTGGCTGTATGACAGGTTTGCCACACACCTGTTGAGCCCACCTATCATACACGCAAAGGCAGGAGTGTCCCTCCCTCGCCCATGAGCATGGTGGCTGGCAAGACTAGGAGAAGCTTTCGCTACACGCTCTCCCTCCCGCACGCGGTGGACATGCAGCAGTTCAATCGGTGTCAGATGGCCAGAAGCGTACTGTACTCCTCCTCCAGTGCAGTAGTACTCCATCATTGTTCGACTTCCCGAAGAGGCGAAGAGCCAAGCGCAGCCTGGACGCTCGTGTGGCAGTTTAATGTGTAGAGTAGTCTAGGATAGCGTGTACCATGCCTGTAAGCTTAAAATCGTTGGGTTCGGCTCCATGCTATGTGGCCGTCTCGAAGTTTTTATAAAAATATATTAAAATAGTCTTCTAGCCCTACCTGACACCCTGGTGATTGCAGTTTGCACGCTCATCTGGTCAAGCTAGGTATATATATTTTAATTTGTTTTTTTCGAAAAGGGGGGACTCCCCGGCCTCTGCATCAGAACAACGCATACGGCCACATATATTTTAATTTATGGTGGGTAAATGTTAGAGGTTGCAGCAAATATATTCTACACTGCGGGTCTTTCAGCCAAGTTTAGAGGCAAGCATGTGGGGCTAGTGCTATGATGTGTCGCGTCAACTCGTACGACGAGGAGAAACTTGATTTTACTACATGCCTTCTCCCTCACCCATGCGCGCAGTTGCTCGCAAACGAGGACATGCTTTTGCTTAGTAGTACTTCTACAACAAGCTATCCGTCCCGCTCGCGGTGGACGGACATGCAGCAGTGGATTCGACACTGTAGAAGCAGTAGTAGTAACATCATTGTTCGTCTTCTCGAAGAGGCGAAGAGCCGAGCGCAAACCGAATGTTGCAGTTGTGAACATTGGAGCACGCATATAGCCAGGCTCTTGCATGAGACAAAATTGCTATGTGAGCCCACTATTGTACTAGTGCGTACAACTACTTGCTAGTATAGCCCCACCACTCCAATCCATCTACTCCGAAGTCTCTACGCAACACTGCTCACTCCAATCCAAGACCAAGTGACCAGAAGCCACAAGCACCTATGGAGGCGATGGACGCGAGCGGCAGTCGGCTGTGCCAAATCATCCAAGGCGCCGACCTGCGGCCCCGCACCGCGCATCGTTTCCAGACGGTGCTGGCGACCGCAGGCATCATTCACGCGGTCATCGTCGCCGAGGGAGGAAACCCACAACTGCTAGAGGGGCCCGATCCTCTGCCCGTGTTGTTCTCTTCGACACAGCGCCGGCTCAGGAGGTCCTCCGACCCTTCTTCCTCCCTGCCGTATTGTCCGCAGATCCGACCTGCCGCCGCCGATATCCCGGCGAACCTCAGGTATAAGTTCTTCGAAAGCGGCCTTGCTCTACTGCCCCAGCTCCCCACGTGTCTGCATGTGCATCTTTTTCTACTCCAATCAGCTCTTCCAAAGCCACCTAAATTTTTAGTATTATTTGAGGTAAAGCTACTTCATGCAGTCGAATATAGGGCTTTGTGCAAACAACGAAGAAAGGGGAAAGTTGTAGCATGAATCTAGGACTTGATTCAAATAGAAATAATATGGTGAAAGTAGTAGAGACCGGATACCCAACCGGTCTCTTGGTTGAAAAGGGAAATAATGGGAAAACGCAGTACAAACTGGATAAGGAACAGATCTATTATTGGTGGAAAAAAGGATAGAAAGTGGCGGCTGGTGGACAAGTCAACAGAGTATGTCCATGATTAGATTTGCTGCCATCACATAGTAAAAGGCCTCCAGGATTAGATTTGCTGCCCTCACATAGTAAAAGGAATCAGGATTAGATTTGCTGCCCTCACATAGTAAAAGGTCTCAGGATTAGATTTTCTTCCCTCACATAGTAAAAGGTCTCCAGGATTAGATTTGCTGCCCTCACATAGTAAAAGGTCTCCAGGATTAGATTTGCTGCCCTCACATAGTAAAAGGTCTCCAAGATTAGATTTGCTGCCCTCACATAGTACAAGGTCTCCAGGATTAGGTTTGCTGCCCTCACATAGCATGAACAAACTCGGCATCACCACTTTATGCCTCCTTGTAGGTACATTGTGCTGATGCGTCCACTGTAGCATGTCCTTATACCAACCTTTTGCTGTTGTTAATGTAAGGGCGCATGTAAAATGAAGCGATCACACTGTTACCTTAGGGACATGTCTAACCAGTGTTATTGTTAATCTAATGCCTCCAGTGATAAGATGCAATTAAACTGTGTTACAAATGGCACTCCTTCTATTTTCCCCAGTATGATAAGTAAGTTCCTCCTTTACGCTGTTGAGTGTCCTGGTGTCCCCACGATCCCATGCCCTTAAACCAACTCTTTAGCTGCTGTTGATTTACTGTGTCTCATAAACAAGCAATGCCACCATTAAAGTAATCCCATATTTGAGGAATCTCATTGTTGATCGTAATGCTTCTGGTAACATCAAGCATTGCTGACATTTTAAAATTTCTACTGTCCTTGCGTGATTGCCATGAACATAATTAAGATGCTTCTTTTCATTTTGTATATGTTTCGTATATTCTTATTGACCAGAAACTGTTTACTTTCTATCTTTTTGTGCAGATAGGGATATCCATTTCACCTTGTTGCTATTGTGACCTTTTGGTGAACTGCACAAAACACTTTTTTTTGGAATGAGTGTCTTGTGCAGTTCAACTAAAATGTCACGTGGGCAACATCTCTCAATTTTGGTGGAACTGCACAAAATGGTGATTGGAGTTTCCAAAATCTCCGTCAAGTTCTGCTGGTAATCTCATGCAACATTTTATTAGCCTTTGCAAGATGGAGCCGTCACTGTCACCACAATGGCACTTTATTTTAGTGGAACTACACAAAGGGATAAGAAAATTATAGTTGCACCTTACATGAGCCGGACAACCAACCTTAATGTTCCTCAATTTTAGTGCAACTACTGAAGAAGAACCTGCCAGCTCACAAGAGCAAGTACTTCTTGCTAGCTGAATGATGCAATCTTTGCTTCATTTCAGGTGAATTGCAGAAAAAGGCACATGAATTGAATCATGGAACTCCAGGCAGACCTCATCCAAGTAGAGCTGGAGGTTGAGTTCAAGGAGGCCGCTATTAAAGCGAAATCATGCTCTCCTGTCTCCTTGTTTGTGCTGTGCAAACATGCTGTACAAACATGAATACTCAACTACAGATGTTGTGATGGTCAAGAGCATTCGCCAAGTTCTTCGATTGTATGACATGGCTAGCCAAGATGGATTTAATCCCGATATTCACTTTATCAAAAGGCTCTAATGGGTTGGTTCTGAATCTTGCAAGCTGGGAATCACTGAGATGTGTAGGCATCTTTGTTGTACTTATTATTTGAATCTTATTTGTTGGTTCTGAATCTTGCAAGCTGGGAATCAATGAGATATGTAGGCATCTTTGTTGTACTTATTATTTGGATCTTATTTGTTGGTTCTGAATCTTGCAATCTGGGAATCAATGATATGTGTAGGCATCTTTGTTGTACTTATTATTTGGATCTTATTTGTTGGTTCTTAATCTTGCAAGCTGGGAAACACGACATGATGATGCAGAGGACAACAACCATAACAAATAGTTCAAACTTGGTAGTATTATCTTTGTGAAAGTGCGACAAATGTGTTGATCGTGTGCGTCCTAAGAATAATAATTCTAATTGTTGTGCATGTTGATCCTATGGCACTGATAGAACGAGCGAGTGCATTGCTTGTTTTAAGTATAAATTTCTATTAAAGCTAATTAAATTTAAGTACAGTGACCACTAACTCTTGTTATTATAGTACCAATACAGACCCGCTCGTGAACCGACATGTGGCCGAGGGTGCATCTTCTGCCGGGCGTGCAGCGGACGAGGGAGGGGTAGTAACTGTTGTCGCCTGTACACACTCAGCTTGCTGTTCAATCCAGTTCCCCAAGAGCTGAAAAACGAACTGCTGCCGCCGCCTACGCACTCGTTCACTCGAAGAGACTCCAATGGCGATCCGAGGGGTGAGCCTGCTAGATATGGACTTCAGCAAGGAGTTCCCCTTTGAGTTCGCCATTTAGTCCTATGGCCGCACCAAGTTGAATGTGATGTACACCAACGATACGGACTCGGTGAAGCTCTGCCTCGCCTCAGTCCTATGGCTGCACCAGGTTCTGGAGCATTCGCCTGTTTCATCGGCAGCGCCGACTGCACCTTCACTACAGTGGAGAGAAGGAAGAACACGACGATTCGGCCATCTGGTGCAACAAGCTTGTCGACATCCAGAAGCAATACAAGATCATCAGCAATGATCATGAGAAGGACTCCGTGGTTGACCTTGCTGAGACCATCATCAACACCTGATACGCCTACATGAAAGAAGACGACCTGAACACATGGGAGGTACCTCTGAATCTAGCCTACATAACCTACGCGGCCAAGGACGCATACGCATGCTACGACATGTACATGCAGATCTTGGACATGAGGGTGTGTCTGCTTCCCGTAACCGACGAGTACACGGACAGCCACAACGTCATGATCAAGCGTGCCAGGAAGGTCTAGATGTTATACTTTATCTGTTTATAAGCACCTTTATCATCTGAGTGTTTCATGCAGTAGCCTATGTGTCGTAATTATCTGTTCTGTCCGAAATATTTCTTTTAAGAACCCATTAACCTGATTGCTTTTTTAGTGGCTATTTGCTTATGTATGTAAACTAGTTCACTTGTCCGTAAAAAAACTAGTTCACTCGGCTGCCGTGCTTTGAATCTCCTTCCTCCCAACATATTCCCCTCCTCAGGTGGACCCAGCAGGTCTCTAAATTTTCTCCCACTTTCTTTTTCGATGTAAACTGAGTTTTCTCCCAGTACTTTCTCCTAGAACCAACTCAAGTGTCCCACGTCTAGCCTAAAAATAATAATACCCCACTTACTATTAACTCATCAAATTAAAATGATTATTTATTTTGTAAGTTGAAAGTTCTTACAAAAAAATAATAATTGTTTATATATAACTTGGCAAGTTAACTCCTAGTGATTGCGTACATAAGCTTGCAAAGATTTTACTGACGTGCAATCATGTATTTATGTTTTTATAACATTTCTCTGTCTAGCCTAACATGATATTTTCACCCAGCCCAGCAAGTCCGCGGATTTCGAGAAAAATGCAAATGAGATTTAAACGGGCTACATAGATGCTACATCATTGTTTCACCCAGCCCACCAAATGGACTAAAAAACAAATGGACTGGCTGACATGTGGGCCAGTAGGTTGAAGCCTAAGAAGGCGTTGGATTTACATCCAACAGCCGACATTCTTCTTCAATCTCTCGTCTTCTTGCTCCAGCCTCCCAAAGCAGCGCCGGTCGTGCCGCGTGCTCCTGCCTCTCGTGGACGGCTGTGATGCCGCGGAGGCCTCACCACCCCCTACTACTCCCACCGCTGGCCCAAGGTATCCCTCTACTCACCCACACCCCCTGTTATTCTGCGGCGATGGCAGCCTCATGCCGCAGCCGAACCAGTGAACCCTCATACTCCTCTCCGCGTGGGCATCCACTGCCGCGTCTTCCCCGGCTCCGTGTCGTCCCCTTCCTAGGCCTCGCCGTCGTCCACCGCCTTGGTGCTCTCGGCACAGCATGGTCAATGTGGTCAACGACCGACTTCCATCGTAAGAGTACTATACGTGGAGAGGCTGACAGCTGGGTCCACGGCCACAGCCCAGTTTTTTTGTGATTTGCCAAGTAAGTCGCTTTGTTAGGCTTGTTGGGCTGCAAATCTTTCAAGACGAGGAGAGCTTCATTCGGCTGGCCCAGAAAATGGCCTATCAGTAATAGAAATGGGATGTACATTTTTAAAACACATCAAACCGGCAATTAGTTTCAAATATCTTTTTTTCAGTTCGAGATTTTAAATTACATTAATTTTTATGCGTGGAGAAGTTGGATTTTATATTGATATACATTTATTTTTAAAATTAGTTTGAATGTGAGTCGAAATTTCGGGATTAAAAACAGTTCAGACCGCACTGAAATATTCAAAATTTCGTATAATTTTTTAACCGTGGCCACAATATGGGCTGTAATGCTAACAAAAATAATATGGGCTCCAAAAAAACCCTTAAGAATTAGCAAATGGGCTGTAAATTATTATAAATAATGGCAGATGGGCTGTATGCTGTTTTCCACAGATTTGAGGCTTTCCTAAAAAAAGGTTGACGCACAACCAGTGACTGTTGGATGTCCATCGAACGGCCGTCGTGCTTCTTCAATCTCTTCTCTTCTTGCTCCAGCCGCTCAAACAAGCGTCGGCGGGACTGCCTGCTCCCTCCTCCCCGCGGCCGGCTATGCTGTCGCACAGGCCTCACCGCCCCATCATACTCCCATCGCTGGCCTAGCCATCCCTCTACTCACCCACACCTGCTGTTATTCTCCGGCGACGGCAGACGAACTAGTAAACCCTCAAACAGTCGTACTCCCCTCCGCGTGGGAAACAACTGCCGAGTCTTCCCTGCCTTCGTGTCGTTCCCTTCCTAGGCCTCGCCGTCGTCCACCGGCCTGGTGCTCTCGGTGCGGCCTGGTCAACATGGTCAACGACCGAGATGCATATGAAGTGGATTGTACATGGAGAGGCTGACAGCTGGGTCCACGGCCGCACGCAAGGAAATGCCTCCTTATTACGCGCAAAATGATGATTCCTCCACCTGACATCAGGGACCCACTGAAAGGGCCTCTGTATTTCGCGAAAAAATGTTACCGCCGCTGACAGCTCGGACCCACCAGCTATATCTTCGCATGCAAGGAAGTGCCTCCTTATTGCGCACAAAAAAAATGAATACTCCCTGTTAGCTGGGACCCAGTATAGTGGTAGGCTGACTTGTGGGCCTACTAAGTTGACGGGGACAGAGGGCTTTGTCAACTTAATCAATATGCATGATTCTAGCTCCAGTGACCGTACGATGTCCATCCAATGGCCATAGTGCTTCTTCAACCTCTGGTCTTCTTGCTCCAGCCGCCCAAACCAGCACCGGTCGTGCCTCGTGCTCCTGCCTCCCGTGGCTGGCTGCGATGCGGCGGAGGCCTCACCGCCCCCTACTACTCCCACCGCTGGCCAGGCCATCCCTCTACTCACCCAAACTCCCTGTTATTCTGCGGCGACGACAACCTCACACTGCAGCGAACTAGTGAACCCTCATACTCCTCTACGCGTGGGCATCCACTGCCGCGTCTTCCCCGACTCCACGTCGTCCCCTTCCTAGGCCTCACCGTCGTCCACCGCCTTGGTGCTCTCGGCGCGGCGTGGTCAAGGTGGTCAAGGAACGGCTTCCATCGGACGTGGACTGTACGTGGAGAGGCTGACAGCTGGGTCCACGGCCGCAGCAAGGAAGTGCCTCCTTATTACGTGCAAAATAATTATTCCTCCACCTGATAGCGGGGACCCACCGGACGGGCCACCGTATTTCACAAAAAAAAACGTTTGCCCCTGACTGCTGGGACCCACCAGCTACATCTTCGCACGCAAGGAAGTGCGTCCGGGCAAAAAAAAAACGATTCGCCCCCCTGACTGCTGGGACCCACCAGCTACATCTTCGCAGGCAAGGAAGTGCCTGACAGTCAGGACCCACCTGGTCGAAGCGTACGTAGCATCGTCATTCTAGTCACGAACGTGTACGTACATATATACTGGTGGATGTAGAGGCGCGCATGTGTCGTAGTAGAGGCGTGTACGTGTCGTAGTAGAGGCGCGCATGTAGCATGTACACGTACGTACAGCGGCCAGGGTGTAAGAAAGAAAATACGGCCACGTATGTGTACATACAGGCGGGGTCTCGAACGCCTACTCGTGCACACGTACGGCCAGGGCTCGTGTACATGGCTGGGTCGGAACGGAGAAACATCGTTGTCGTCGTGTTCATGGGGAGGCAAAGAAATGCGTCGTGTTCATGGGGAGGCAATGGAATGCGTCGTGTTCATCAGGAGGCAACGGAACGCGTGGGAGCTAACCGGCTGGGTCGGAACAGAATGCATGGTCGTGTTCATCGGGAGGGCTTGGATGGAACAGGCGATGGAAACGAGGCCTGGCGTACCGCACAACGGAGGAAACGGACCTCCTACGTTTGAAATGGGGTCCTGTTGATCGGGAGGGGTCTGGCATACTGCAAAATGGAGGAAACAGACCTCCTACGGTCGAAATGGGGGTCCTATTGATCAGGAGGGGTGTGGCGTACCGCAAAATGGAGGAAACGGACCTCCTACGGTCGAAACGGGGGTCCTGTTGACCGGGAGGGGTGTGGCGTACCACAAAACGGACGAAACAGACTTGTGTTGGAGCGCTACAGTCGAAATGGGGGTCCTGTTCATCGGGAGGGGTGTGGTGTACCGCAAAACGGGACTCCATGGGATACTGTTCATCTCCACCGTCGACCTCCTCCAGCCTCCACAGGCTCATGTTCATCCAGCCTCCACCGTGCGCTACTCCACCGGCTACTGTTCAACCACCCCTCCACTGTCTACTGGTCATCCATCCATCCACACCACGGGGTCCTGTTCAACCACCCCTCCACGGGCACCCCTCCACCGTCTACTGTTCATCCAGCCCTCCACCACACCACGGGGTCCTGTTCATCCAGAGGCAACGCCACCGCTCACTGTTCATCCAACCCCCCGCCCCCCCCCCGCAACACTCACTGTTCATCCCAGAGGCAGCATTGATCGGCTTCAGTTAGTAGCAGTAGCGAAGGAATCGCTCGATCGGGTTCAATTAACAGCCATCGATCGATCGCTCGGGTTCAGTAACGCGTAGCCTGCAGTGCAATCGCTCGGGTTCAGTTAGAGCCCAACGCCTCGCTCGGGTTCAGTTAGAGCCCAACGCCTCACTCGGGTTCAGTTAGAGCCAACGCCTCGCACACACGTGCGTACGTGTATGAGAGAAACGCGCATCGCTCGGCCCCTGACCTCCCACCATAACCGGGAACTCCCTGAAATTTTCCTCCCCCTCGCTTCTACCACGGTTTTTTCCGTCATGGACGACCCAAAGAATGTCATGCAGCTGCGTCTTCGGCCCGCCCAGGACGAAAAGCCCATTTTCTGTCATGATTTTTTGTCATAGAAGTAGGAGCCCACCACATCTATGATGATACCGGATTTTGTAACAATTATCGTCATAGAAGTGTCATATGTATGACAGAAATTTTTTCGTTCGGCCCAAAATGTCACGGATGTGTCTTTTTTTGTAGTGACTGGTTCGGCTACGGTGTGAGGCTGCCGTCGCCGCAGAATAAAAGGGGGTGTGGGTGAGTGGAGGGATGGCCTGGCCAGCGGTGGGAGTAGTATGGGGGCGGTGAAGCCTCCGCGGCAGCACAGCCGGCCATGGGAGGTAGGAGCAGGCGGCACGACCAGTTCTGCTTTGGGCGGCTGGACCAAGAAGACCAGAGGTTGAAGAAGCACTACGTCCGTTGGATGGACATCGTACGATCACTGAAGCTAGAAACATTTAGTATTGACTAAGTTGACAAAGCTCTTGGTACGCTCCAAATTAGTAGGCCCACAGGTCAGCCTCCAAAACGGTGCGCCCCAGATGTTAGGGGGATGAATCATTTTTTGGGCGGCCGAAGCTAAGAATATCCGAGATTGAAGAAGAAGCACGACATCCATTGGATAGACATCCAACGGCCACTGCTGCTAGAACCGTGTGTTGACTATAATAAGTTGGCAAAGCCTTGCATACGCATCAACTTATTTTTTTAGGGGACGCGTCACTTAGTAGGCCCACAAGTGTGTGGCAGAGAACTTATAGCCCATTTGTGTTTAGTAAGAATGTACAACCTATTTTGGAATTCTAATGGAATTTACAACAACCCATTTACAGTTTGTTAAAAGTACAACCCATTTTCTAGCTAGGACAATGATTAATAATTTCAACCAACCATTGAAGACAGAATTCAATAAAATTTCCCACATTTTGATGGGCTCTGAAATATTTTTATCCCGAAATTTCTAGTCATATTAAATATAAATTTGTATTACGTAAAAATCTAATGAAACATTGCGCGTGCAACAATTAAAAATTAAGATTTTAAAAATCCATAAATAATATTTTATAAACTAATTTCGTGCTTGCTGCATTTTTTATAGTTATTGCCTAGATTTTATAATCACATCCCATTTATTATTTTAAAGCTCATTTTCCTGTTAAGCCTAATGCATCCCTCCTAGGAAAGATTTGCAGCCTAGCGGGGTGGAGAATAACAAGTTGACCTTGCCTGGGTATTCCTCAAAAAAACGTATAGCTGGGCTAGCCATTTTCATCTGGAAAAAAATTAATATCCGGGCTGGATATCTGTCCTGGGCTAGACGGGCCACATCCCACCCAGTTAATACCCCGCTCTCCTCTGAACAACAACGAAAACATTGCCAAGAAAAACTCTATAGTGCTCACACCTCAAAAACACAAATACTACTCGAGCTGCTTGGTCCCAGCTGTCGACCACACCTTGTGGAATTCTCGCGTTTATATTGACTACATAGGTTGACAATGGTGTGGGACCGTGATGTCAGGAAACCAGGAGGAAGCAAAAAAATAGTTGTACATAATAAGGAGGCACTTGCGTACGTACGGCTATGGCCCTAGTGGGTCCCTACTGTTATCCAGTCAAAATAAAGTCATCTCCTGAATCCTCATGTTAATTGACCATGTTAACAATGCTCGACGCCACGGCGAGCGCAAGAACTCGAAGGACGATGGAGAGGGCCTCGCGGGCCCTACGGATGGTCTGATACAGCGCCCGCTACTCATTCAGGAAGCCAGGATCATCGGACACCTATGAGCACCTTCGAGAGACTGAGACGGCATGAAACGGTAAGGCCGCGCTTGGGAGCTCTGGTTTATTTCACACCTGTATTAAGATACAAGTGTAATTTACTCGTCATCGGAAACAACGCTTAAAATACAGGCGTAATGAAACCGAGGGCCGATGTCTGTAAGTAAAACCGGCGGGTTATGTGTGTAATTTGAGAGACCGGTGTATATTTTACTAGTCGAAATTGACCAACCAAGCGCTTCGCCCGATACCATCTTCTTTTATTTACAAGCATCCGTTTTACAAGCGGTTTTGGTTGGAAAATGACGATCCAATCACGGCCTAAGATGATGAGTTGGTCAGGAGATCATATGGTTTCACGTCTAACCTACCCAACTTGTCGCTATGAATGAAACATAAGATGATGAACTTATTAAGCACGGAAACAACAGAAGAGGTTGATCTTCCTAACAAGCAAATCACTGGCATTAGATCGACATGCAAAACAATATGAAGCATTTTTCTCAGGAGGCACGGTGAACAGCTCGTGATGCCGCATGCCACAACATTCCAAGCTCAACTTTGCAATCAAACACAAGGCCTGGCATTACATAGACAATATTCAGAACGAACTCTTAAAATATCTTACATAAGTCAACATTCATGTGACTATGCATCTCAGCAGAGTAAATATTTACTTCTGAACTGAAGACATGAATAGGAAAAAATGATCGACGTTCCTCATAGCAAAGGGCATCCCACTCAAAAATATCAAATGTACGTATTTTGGCTAACATCAATGAGCAAAAATTGACAAGGTTTTCCAATTCCAATATATTAAACTAATGTCAACTTTGAAAAGCTTTTCCCATTCAAAATATGTAATGCCTATGATTGTGGAACAGGCAGGGTTTGTCATCAGTTTGTCATTTGATAGTCCGTGGCTCAAGGTGACGACGAATGATTAGAGAACCATTCGATGTATTGTGCATGATGTGGAGTATTATGGAGGACACAAACCATCTGAACATTTTGTGCAGTTCCACTAAAATGAACCTGAGCATCCCTGTGGATTTCATATTTATATGCTGCTAGAGAACAAAGACACATCAACACACACATGAATATTGGCCCCAATGTCAACCCACCAATCGGTGGACTAACAAACTGAAAGTACGGTAAACAGATTACCATACCCAGATGCCCCATCATTGTTGCTTAGAGTGACATTGACAGACTTGGAGTCCTGTCCTGGCTTCTTGGTACTTGTTTGGGCACTTGTTTGCCCAGTGTTCCTCCGAACCACAAGTAAAGCAGCCATCTCTCTTTTTGTCTTTCTTCTTACCCTTCTTAATGACCGACGCTGGTAGCACCATTCAAACATATACTCCGTGGCTCAAGGTGATGACGAATGATTAGAGAACCATTCGATGTATTGTGCATGATGAAGTATTATGGAGGACATAAACCATCTGGACATTTTGTGCAGTTCCACTAAAATCAAGCTGAGCATCCCTGTGGATATCGTATTTATATGCTGCAAGAAAACAAAGACACAGCAACACACACATAAATATTGGCCCCAGTGTCAACCCACCAATCGGTGGACTAACAAACTGAAAGTACTGTAAACAGAGTACCATACCCAGATGCCCCATCATTGTTGCTTAGAATGACATTGACAGGTTTGGAGTCCTGTCCTGGCTTCCTGTACTTGTTTGGGCACTGTTTGCCCAGTGCACTCCACATGTTGTAGAGTTTCCTATGCTCTCTACAGACTAGTTATGTCACCAATGTCTACTAATACTCTGTAAGCTTCTCGATCATTCCTTGTGTAATGTAGCGCAAACAGTGACTGCTTCTTTCTGCAAAGTGGTAAGACCAACTGGACCCACTAATGTAGCAGTTTGCCTTAGACACATTGGCTCCTTTTGTGCAGTTCAACTAAAATCGAAGTCGGAATAAAACCGAGCTTTAATTTTGATATCCCTGTAAGCAACAAAAGGTACAAGGGAAACAATACTGAGAAATAACGGTTGATTACTTGTACTCCCAGAAGAAAAGCATCTACTGATCTACCTTATCTTAATAGGAAACAAAGGAGGAGAGTAGCAATTCTCAATCAGTGTGATTCATTCATATTAACCGAGACATTATCTTAACATTGCCTTGTTTCAACATGTATAAAGAACGACAAAGCAGAAAAGTATCATTCCTAAAACAATGCGACTGATTCATTTTAACAGAGACATTATCTTAACAATACCTTGGTTAAACATGTAGAAAGAACTACAAAGCAGGATAGTACCATTTGTAAAACACTGTAACTGATATGTAATAATAGAGACATTATCTGAACAATATATTTCTTAAACATGTACTCTGGCCGATCCCTAGCAGAAATGGTACTCCCGCCGATCCCTAACAAGTGTTGCAGTTTCGAACTAAGTTTCAGTAGTTAATTCTGAGGAAAGTCGGTACTGACCTTTCAATACCAAGATTTGAAACAACTTGTGAGGAAGACCTGAGAAAGATCTCAACACATATATGGAAATCCGGTCTCATTTTATGCAGTTCCACCAAAATTAAGCAAAGCAAAATGTCACAATAGCAACAAGTTGAATAGATATCCCTGTTTTAACAGAGGCAAAAAAGGAATCAATTACTGGCCAATAAAGGAGGATGAAACATGCGGCCACAAAAATGGTAATCCCGCCAATCCCTAACAAGTGTTGCAGTTTTGAAAGAAGATTCAATAGTTAATTCTGAGAGTGGCATTGCTTAATTTTACCAGCGGCATTAGATTAACAAAAAGCATAAACAGTTCCAGGGGAGAGTGGGCGCAACAACAACATGTGCTTCCATCTACTTATAAAGGGGGTGATGCAGAGTTTGTTGTAACAAAGCAACAAGCATAATGTCTGGGTTGGTCCCATTTTTGTTCACTACGTAATGGGAAAAGACAACAATACAATAGCTTCAATTCAACATTTATTTAAAATAGTACCAATACAAGTAGCACATCATCTCAAAACACATTGCACGATCATGTGGATGAAGGCAAGTACCAACCTATCATGACGCACACAAGATCACGTACGAATCTGCCAACACAAATAGGAAATCCAATCTCGTTTTGTGCAGTTACTCTGAAATCAAGTAAAGTCGCCGGTGTGACATTTAAGTTTGCTATAGCAACAAGTTGAATAGATATCGCTGATTTAACAGAGGCAAAAAGGAAACAATTACTGCCAATAAAGGAGGATGAAACATGCGGCCACAAAAAGAAGCATCTACCTTATCTTGATGGAAAACAAAGTATAGGACAGTAGCATTTCTAAAATGGTTGCATTGATTGATATTAACAGAGAAATTCTCTTAAAATAGTTCAGTAGTTAATTCTGAGAGTGGCATTGCTTAAAATACAATAGATTCAATTCAACATTTATTTAAAACAGTACCAATACAAGTAGCACAACATCTCAAAACACACTGCACGATCATGTGGATGGGACATGGGACATGCCAGCACCATGTGCGTCCACACGTATAAATGGGTGATGCAGAGTATGTAGCCAAGCAACATATCTGCCTTGGTCCCATATTTGTTCTCTTTGAAACTTTTTCCGATGTGAGGGCAGCAAATCTAGTCCTACACAAACTACCTGACCCCCCAGTTTCTTTCCCTTTTCAACAAAGAGTTCGGTTCCTTATAGATGTGTGTACCGGGTTACCCCCCTTTTCCGTTTTCAACCAACAAAGTGGCTGGATAGCTAGTCTATACTACTTTCCCTCCATCCTTTCCTCATTGAGTCACGTCCTAGATTCATGCTCCACCCCACCGCACCCTTCTTTCCTCTTTGAACCAAGACCTAGATTCAACTACAAAATTGAAAAAGATCAGCATGCAGCTAGACCAATGATGGTTTCAAAGAAACTTATACCTTAGGGTCGTCGGGATGTGGCAAGGCGTGCGGCGGGAGGTTGGATCGGCCCACACTATGTACGACATCGAGGAAGAAGGGGTCGGTGGCCCTCCCGCATAGGCGCTGGGTGAAAGAGAAAAGCGCAATCGGCAGTGGATTGCCTCCCTCGCCGAAGGCGATAGAGTGAACACTGCACCTCCTCCCATTCCCGGTGCGATGGGATCCGTACGCCTCCTTCGCCAGCTGTGAGGGGGGTGAAAGAGATAGTGGCCACAACACAGTCTTGTTTGGATCTGGTGAAGAGGGTGAGAGACAGTGAATATAGCAAACCCTAACAAAGGAACGTTGAGACTCCAGCGTGTATATATATATGTAGTGCGGCGAGAGTGTGGAGAGTGCAAACCCTAGCGAACAAGCGCCGAGGCTCCAACTTATATATGTACTGTAGTACGGACTGAGCTCCGGTGCCTTAAATGCCCCTGCTTTTGGCTGTATGATAGGTGAGCCAGCCACATTTTGGGCCCACCTGTCATAAACCCAAAGGCAGGTGAGCTAAAGTCAATGAAGTTGTGTCCATATAGTACTCGTGTATACGACTAATATATAGTGGAGTGGTTTTCTTATTCTCTCCATAACAATCGTTTTAAATTGTGTAAGTACGAAATGAAACTCTTTATTTAACATACCAATGAAGAAAACTACTACTCCCTCTGTTCCTAAATATTTGTCTTTCTAGAGATTTCAACAAATGACTACATACGGAGCAAAATGAGTGAATCTACACTGTAAAAAATGTCTATATACATCCGTATGTGGTAGTCCATTGCAAACCACTTGAAAGACAAATATTTAGGAACAGAGGGAGTACTTCCAATGAACTAACGATCCACGCGTCCTGGTCGCACTTCATGTCCTTCACATGAGGTACACTACCCTCCCTTAAGTGAACAACCACACATGCGCCAAATTATCGGAAACGTGTGAGAGTGTGTACAAATAAAGAATTTTAATTTCAATTATCGGAAAGGTTTGAGATTATGTACAGTTTGCCCTCTCTAATAATTATGGTTTGTTGTGTTTGGCCTAAACTTGGTCAAACTTTACAAAGTTTGACTTCAGTCAAATCTAATATGCAGAGTAAATAAAAATGGAGGGCTACTACGTCCATCTGGTTTTTTAGTCCACACCATTTTTTAATCAAAGTTAATAGCTGGACAAATAAAATTACAGGGGAGCTGGAGACAAAGTTGTGAGAAGGCTTAGAAATCAATACAAAATTTATGCTCTCAGCACCAACGTCAATCCTTCTTCGAGGAAGCATTTGGTTCATAGCCAATTGTGTGATAAAATTGCACCAACGTGAAAGACGACTACGTCTCCAACACAACCAAGGTGAACTGACGAAAGATATCATCTTTGTGGGTAACAAGCAAAGAGCACTAATGGAAGACAACTTGTTTTCATTGAAAATCGATCAACTTCACTAGCCGACGCAACCATGAGGCGCAACCATGAGCATCGATAGGTCATCATGGTGATGCATCATCCATTTGGCATCAAGTTTGGGTGAGGCACCTATGAAGTTCGACAAATCCTCACCGTGGTCTGTTTCTTCTCAGTAGTCAAGCTCGAGGAAGGAAGAACCACGTGGCAGAGGATAGTGAGGCGGAACAACAATGGCCATCCAATTTTGTGCAGTTCCACTGAAATTGAGGAAGACATGCTCGGGTATGGAGATACGCATCGCTATTTCCAAAAATATAAAAAGGGATATAGTGTTGTTACTTTGTTTTACAAGATTAACAACAACATCTCAATTGTCAATAAGAATTATGAAAAGTACACCAACAAACAGAAGCATCATGATTATCTTGATGGGAACTAAACCAGGATACCCGAGAAAAAAAACATTTCTTCATTTAACCAGTGATAGTATTAGATTAGCAGCAGCAATAGGAGCATATGGACAACAACCGCACAACCATCATGTACTTTTTGTCGAAACAACATGTATACCTCCACCGAGGCATAAATCAGGACAACTTTTCGAGTGGCATTTCCTCTATAATAATAGGTGATGTTGGACCAGCCGACGAAACCTAGCTACTATACATGGGGAGCTGGGGAGTAGTCGCATAGAAGAAAACTCGCATGCAGTGACCTAGGGAGCTGGACCAGTACAAGAAGTTATACCTCAGGTGGGCGAGATGTCACTTAGGCGGGCGGGCAGGATCTGCCCACACTACGACAGCGAACAAAGGCGCGGAGGACCTTCTTCCGCGCCAGCGACGTCTCCGAGAGGACGGTGCACATCAGATCCCTCATCACCGACGGCGACAACGTCAATGCTGCACCTCCTCACCTCCCACAGCGGGCGGGATTCAGCCGGATCTGTGACCACTGGTGAGGAGAGAGATAGTGTGGACACTATCATCTTGTTTTGATATGGAGAGGGTGAGAGAGCGAGACGCGAGAAACTCTATCATACAAGAGGCTATAATGGAGTAAAACAATCTCTCCATAGCAGTGGTTTTAAATAAAATACGCGCGTTGTAGGAAAAAAGAAACGAAAACTAGCGGACAATTTTTTAACATACCAAGAAAGAAAACTCGATCGAAAACACGCCCCCGCTTCCAGGTCACGAGAGTCGTGGCGCACACACGCATAGACATAGATATGCATATCCGTGTATACGTAAAATTCCATATCCATCTCCATCTCCATCTCCAATCAAATTTGTCCAACTGGCACATTATTTACGTTGTTAATTATGTACGCGGCAATATTAACGTACATCATCTCTTGTTTGCGGGCGTCCGGACCGCTGCCACGGCCGCTCCCGACCAACCCGAACCCTCTTCATCACCCGTGCGTGCTTCCCGCCCGAAACGGTTAGTGCCGCATTCATGCCCGGCCAAAGCAGACACGACCTCTCGATGGCGCCGGCATTGAAGCGGCGCACCGACCGAGAGAGCGTCGCCCGCGCTGCCTCCTAGTGCACGCGACTGCTCCGCGTTCAAAGGTCGCAATAGCCGGCCACAACATGCATGTAAAAAGTACTTGGGAGTCCGTGCTACAGCTAGCTGTCCTCCCCCAACTCGTCAATCTCTTCCAGTAGTACTAGTACTCCATGGTGCGATCCATCAACAAGCAGGCGGGAAAGTTATCGTACTCGGTTTGCGGTGAGTGGCATGCCGAGCAACTGTGTGGGGTCGAGCCGTGGAGGAGGGTGAGACACGAACGCGGCAGACGTGATTTAAACATTGGTTTTGCTCGATGGCGCAATCCAACAAAACGAAACGTTGGTTTCTCTCCGTTTCCATTTCTCTCCGGAAAAACGGAAACTTTCCACTCCATTTTCATTCCTACTCCAAGATTGCCCCGTTACAACATTCCATCAAATACAAAGGAAAACTAACACGCATGCTGATGCATCTCAATGATTCACAGATCATAGCCAATATTCACATCACAACTAAAGACAAAAGTTGTGAGAGCGTGTATGAAAGAAAAACTACTCATGGGGTCACTACGACTTAAACCTAAACCCTAAACACGATTTAATTTCCTGGCCAGGTAGAACCTGTCAAAGGAAAGACGGCTGGCACCCTCGGATCATACGATGCTTTTGTGCAGTTCCACAAAAATCGAGCTGAGCATCGCTGATGGCAAAGATATTGAAGAAGTGTGATTAGAATAATAGTACTTGCACTAGTTCATGAGACATAAACTCATCACAATTAGAAGCCGATAGAAGTAGAGAAAGATCGACATGGAGATGGAGCTACGTGGGGAGCTGCGACAGTGGAGCAAGCCGGCTCCAAAGGGAAGATGGACTACCTGGGACGTCAGGCTGTAGCTAGAAGGGCGGTTGGGACGCGGCATCGGCCCATACCACGGTGACCCCCGATTGGGACGCACCGACTGTGGATTTTCTCCCTCGCCGATGTCGACCGCGTCTATGCAGAACATTGTTCCCTTCCCCCAGCTGCGGGATCAGGCCGGATATGTGACCAGCGGTGTGGCCACCGTCGTTCTATGCTTGTGAAGAGAGAAACCCAAGCAAGCAGGCTTGTAGCTTAGGCTCCTGCTAGTGTATATATAGTGGTTTTCCTTTTCTCTCCATATCAACCATTTTATATTGTGTACGTGTCATTGAAGAGTGAAATGATGGTTGCTTCTTCCGACTAACTTACTATGTGATTTGATTGCTCCTTTAGTGGCCCTACACGTACTCCCCTTCGTGTATGCAATAGTCACACGTACACATGGACGCAAAAACGCGTGCGACGCCCTAATGCATGCATGTCCGAGCACACGAGGAACACACATGGTCACGCTCAAGTGCTCAACCTACACGTGCATGCACACACATACTCAGCCAGGGTGAGCTAGTGACCGTATAAACACCGGAAAATGTATATATTGAGCGCAGTGAGCGTATTATGAAGTCCACTAACTGTATTTTTACAAATATATAGTGACAGACAGTGTATTTATCTCGTTTGAAATTAAGCCATATTAACCGTAGAGGAGGCGGTATGGACTAGCATTACTTTGTTGTGTCCCGTCAACTTGCCGAATGAGGAGAAGCTTGCAGGACGGGAGAAGCTTGCGAGCGGTGGCTCGCAGGACAAGGAGAAACTTTTGACTAATGTAAGCTCTCCTTTGCTCAGGCGGTGGATGTGCAACAGTTAATTCGGTGTCAGATTGCCAGAAGCATACACTGTACTAGTACTATTATTGTTGCACTTCCCGAAGAGGCGAACATCCAAGCGCAAAGTTTACTAGTACTAGTACTACTACCATAGTCTATAGAGGTATGTACTATACTGGTACTAGGAACCGGATGGAGGAGCGTCTGCACTCTTATTATATTTTTAAAATGTGATAAAGCAATCTTCAATACATTTGGTTCTCTTCGAGGGTTCTCACATGTGATAATGGAAGTTGATTACATGGAACACTCGCCACAATTCTCGCTTAATTCTGGCTCATATCCTGTTACAAATAGGAGTGCTCGGTAATATTTCCTTTTTTTGTTATTCAGCATGTAAACATGTCAACAAACCTTGTGACGCATCTTTGTGTGAACCGTGCTTGCTGCACTTTGAATCTGGCCGAGAGCTGGCTTGATGAAACACCTCGCTTGCTACTTCTTTTTTTGCGGGGTACCTTGCTTCCTAGTGACCAGTGTCTTGGCTGATTGTCCTAAGAATGCTTATATATGAATAAAGCTCTCTCATTTACCCGCAAAAAGATTAAGCCATATTAACCGGAAAGGAGGGAGTATGGACTAGCACTACTTGTTGGTGTGTCCCGTCAACTCGCAGAACGAGGAGAAGCTTGCAGGACAAGGTGAAGCTCACTTATGCCTTTTGACTAATGCAACGTACCCTCGCCCAGGCGGTGGATATGCATCAGTTCATTCGGTGTCAGCTTGCCAGAGGCATACACTGTAGTATCGAACATGCGGAGTACCATCATTGTTCGACTTCATGAAGAGGCGAAGAGCCAAGCGCAAGGTTTAGTAGTACGAGTACTACTACTACTAGAACCGCATGGTGGAGCCTCTGTACTCTTATTTTTTTTAATATCTGATAAAGTACACATTTATTCCGGAGAAGGGCGGAAAACGGCAGCCCAACATGTAATGATGATATCAATCAACCATGCTCAAATATATCTTGGCCTCCGTGCGAGCCCGTCTGTGTGTTCTCGCTCCTCGTCTCTCTCAAGGAACGGCGGGTTGGCCATTTTGCCATCAATTGAGATCGGTTTGCTCACACTCCGGTCCCACGTGTCAGTGATATGCCAAGAGGAGGTGCGTTGACCGACTGGCCATATGCGTACTTGGTTTTGCACCTTCATACTACTCATCCCTTCGTCACAGTTTACAGGGCGCGCTTCATTATGGTGCATTTCTCTCAATGCATTTCCACCACCAGAGAGACTTTAGACGTGTTTGGTTTAATGCTCAATTAATTAGGGTGTGGTAACCGCAATTTTCTCTTGATGTAGTACTACGGAGTGGAGTAAGTGCATGCATGTGTGTACCCGGGGTGGAAGCACTACATGCATGTGTGTACGCATTATTTCCTCTAGTAATAGATGCCATGCTATAACTACCAATGCTATTTTTCAGGCCGATCGCTAGTCGCCTTGGTCCTAGAGATTTTCTCTTTTTCTGAAGCGCGCTTTATAAACAGTGACGGATGGAGTAGTATGAGCGGATTCAAAGAAGAGCGTATTGATGGTTGCTTGCTTCTTCCGAGCAACTTACAGTGGGAAAGCTGGGGCTTATGATTTGACTTCTCATTACTCACTATTAATGCGGCGCAATGACCAGTCTGAGTCTCCCATGCGGCTGTGCACTACCCCCTAGGTTCTTAAATATACTCTTGAGTATTTGTCTTTCTAGAGATTTTAATGAGTGACTACTCAAATATTTGTCTTTTTAGAGATTCAAATGGCCTACTACATATGGATGTATATAGACATATTTTAGAGTGTAGATTCACTCATTTTGATCCGTATGTAGTCACTTGTTGAAATCTCTAGAAAGAAAAATATTTAGGAATGGAGGGAGTACACATATGAAGCAAAATGAGTGAATCTACACTCTAAAATATGCCCATTTGAAATTTGTAAAAAGACAAATATTTAGGAATGAAGGAGTATAATTTTGTGCATGGCACATGGACCCGGATGCCGAAGAGGCTTCTGGCAATGCTATCAAGCTTCCAGCATTTGTTTACATAATTGACGTTCTATACTAATAATTTTCCAGCGACATGAAATTGTACAATGGTGTGAGCTTTTAGCTTTTGTTTCGTGTGTCTTGCCATCGATGCTCTTTCGGAAACAATAAAAAACTAACTTCCTTGCTAATCAGAGCTAATATTTACATCACAACTAAAGACAAAGTTGTGAGAAGGTGTTAAATTAAAATTGATCCATGCTTTCATTGGCAGCAACGTCCCCTAGCTCTGTCTAAATCAACAAGGCATGTTGGGAGAAAAGTACCTGTCTGGAGCATGCAACATTCCGATCATTTTGTGCAGTTCCACTAAAATAGAGCTGAGCATCCCTGTTCCAGAGATATTAAGTGTGATTACGATAGTAGAGGACTGCTGATGGAACAATAAACACACAAATAGAAGCCGGTCACCTTTGCAGTCTCTCTTAAGACTAACTAGTTGGAGAAGATTAGGCTCGGAGTTGGATGAGGATAGAGAAAAACCAATCTCCCTTCATGCAGTCGCACTGAAATGTAGAGACGTTATCCGTGTGACATTTTGGTAGAACTGCACAAAACACTCTCAAGAAAAAAGTGATTTGTGCAGTTCACCAAAAGGTCGCAATAGCAACGAGGTGAAATGGATAGCCCTGTTTGCAAAAAAGAGGTAGAAAGGAAACAATTACTGGCCAATAACAGTTGATGACACATGCGACGGCAAAAAAGAAGCATATTCCTTGTCCTAAGGGAAGATAACAACACGGTTGTGTTTGTCTAAAACGGTGTGAGGACAAGATTGCAATATGGAAAGTACACCGGATGAGCTACGTTTTGGGCAAAGAACTATGGAAGATCCACATGCAGCGACGTGGGAAGACGGGCACTGGAGCAAGGCCGGAGGGGATACCTGGAGGTAGTCGGGATGTAACTAGGTGAGCGATGGCGGGCAGAATCTGCCCATACTGTGACTGCGAGCAGGTGGCGTAGGCCCTACCACGCCGGAGCTTGGTCAGAGAGAACGACGTGTACCACAGATCGGGACATGCTGCCTCGGCGCCGTCGAACAGAGAAACGATGCACGTCCTCCCTTTCCACCGGCGGACGAGATGCGGCCGGATCAGTGACCAATGGTGAGAGAGAGAGAGGCCACCGTAGTCTTGTGTGAGATACTCTGAAGAGAGACAAACCAGGCAGGCAGGCTCCATTGTATATAGTGGAGCGGACTACCTTTTTCTCCATAAAAATCATTTTATATTCTATGTACGTGCTATTGAGAGATATAACTTTATTTAAAAATAGCGCGCCAACACATCAAGTCGAACTTTGTTTCGTGGACGCGTGGTACATGACCTCCGTAGGTAAACAACCGCTACACGCGTTCAAATTAGCACGTGGGCTGCCATTTCATACAGAAATGAGCTCCACCGTGTACCCGCACGGGTGTGGCTGGGCACGGAGCGTGAGTACGTGCACGGTGCACCTATTCTCTTCTTGTATACGTACACCACCTACATGGGGTTGTGTGAGAGAGATACAAACGTAGAGAGATAATAGTGTGTGGGTTCATGAGAGTTTTTTTTGGGGGGGGGGGAGGTGGGGTCAATCAAACAATGTAACATATGCAATGTGTGTGAAATAGAGTCCTGGATATATCATATATATAGAGGGGGGCGATCCACGAGAAGAGACTTGCGGTATCATCGGCTTGAGGTGTCCATGAATCGAAGAGAGGGATGATGATGTGTGTGTGTGTGTGCGCGCAGTCGATAAAGAGTGCCATCGAATTTGTGTGTGCCCACGTCAAAGAAATAGAGTGGCTGGCCTAATGGAACGTGAGAGGGGACAAGTGCAGTTTGTCTCTGTGGCATGGATACCTACCTACAACACTCAACTATCGGTGTGGGGGGGGGAGGGAGGCCTAATTAACTGTAGAGGTACAATGGCTGGTATATGTGTGGAGGAGGAGAGAGGCCTACCTCATGTATTAGGGGAGATCGATCTACCTCATGTATTAAGGGAGATCGATCGACATCCATGCATATGTGTAGGAGAGGAATAAGGTTGGGATAGAGACAGAGCTAGAGTGTTGGAGAGGGTGGTAGTGGAGTTGCTTCTAACAAATGGTGGGATAGGCTTGCTAGACAACCGGAGGCCACGCCTGCAATATCAATAAGAGAGGGGATGGATGCCTGTCTGTGCACGTGCGTGTGAGAGACGAGTCAGGAGGCATGCATGAATGATGAGGGGGGCAATATGGCTGTGGTAAGCAGACATAACTACATAGGAAGATCAATCGTCCTTTGTCAGAGAAAGGAGAGACATAACTTGTGAGGTACGTCGATCGATGGGGGGGAATAGTTAAAGTCGACCTAGGTATATGTTGGGAGATCGATCGGTTTACATGCATGTGTGTGTTAGAAGCAAATGAGGCACATGGAGAAGGATAGAGAGAGAGAGAGAGAGGGATGCATCTAGGAGGTGGTGCGAGAGTCATACTATATCGAGGGGGAGGAGTGTGCGAGTACGAGATCAATGAAAATAGTGGTGGGAGTGAGGTATGGACGGTGATAAGAGAAGAGGGGAAGCTTGTGTTTTGTGCTAGGCACACCTGGCTAGAGAGGCATATTGATCGATGTGTGCCGTAAACAAGGAGCTGGGGGGCCTACACACACCGTGGGTGAACGACCTAAAGTGAAAAGATGAATTTGCGCGATGGAGCTAGAGAATGTTGAGGGAGGGTGAGAGGGATGCGGGCGTGTGCATGCACGAGAGAAAGTTAGCGCTAGCTAGCTACAAAGATAAGAGGATTGTGTGGGTGTAAAAGACGAATAGAGATCATACTTCATTATAAAAAGCGAATTCGGATACTTGAAGAATTTATCATAGTGTTTTAAACCGACGCATGTGTGAATATATATAATGGTGATACACATGGTGTCGTTATGAACATGTTATACTACATATAATATATTTTATCTCTACTCTTATAAAAAACGGAGTTGTTGATGATGGTGTGCCTGCCATCTTGCAATATAGGCCGTCCGATTTATATCTGATGGATAGGAAGGAAACTATGGCAATTTTGAAAAAAGATACCCACACCCCTCTCCATATTTGCAAATTAGACCTCCCCTTGATCATGTTGATGTTCTGTGGAACGCATGGGCATCTTGTTAGGACTACGTATAATATATAGAACATTGATCATAATTTGGGCTAATGTGTGGCTTTTGCAGCTCAGGTCTAAATACTTCAAATTATCAGTTTGGTTTGGCCTACTAGATTGATCTTTCTTGCAATGGGAGAAGTGCTTAGCTCTGGGTTCAATCTTGCGTTGCTCGATCCCAGTGACAGAAAGGGAAACGACATGTATTGTATTGTTGCCATCAAGGATAAAAAGATGGGGTTTATATCATATTGCTTCAGTTTATCCCTCTACATCATGTCATCTTACCTAATGCGTTACTCTGTTCTTATGAACTTAATACTCTAGATGCATGCTGGATAGCGGTCGATGTGTGGAGTAATAGTAGTAGATGCAGGCAGGAGTCGGTCTACTTGTCACGGACGTGATGCCTATATACATGATCATGCCTAGATATTCTCATAATTATTCTCTTTTCTATCAATTGCTCAACAGTAATTTGTTCACCCACCGTAATACTTATGCTATCTTGAGAGAAGCCACTAGTGAAACCTATGGCCCCCGGGTCTATTTTCCATCATATAAGTTTCCAATCTATTTTACTTTGCAATCTTTACTTTCAATCTATATCATAAAAATACCAAAATATTTATCTTATCATTATTATCTCTATCAGATCTCACTCTCGTAAGTGACCATGGAGGGATTGACAACCCCTTTATCGCATTGGTTGCAAGGTTCTTATTTGTTTGTGTAGGTACGAGGGACTTGCGTGTGGCCTCCTACTGGATTGATACCTTACTTCTCAAAAACTAAGGGAAATACTTACGCTACTTTGCTGCATCACCCTTTCCTCTTCAAGGGAAAACCAACGCAGTGCTCAAGAGGTAGCAAAGGTGAGGGAGGGGGAAGTGAATCCAGAGAAAGCCAGATCGCCCCGCGTGTCCGCAACATATTCCATACCACAAATCAAATTCAGTGTCCGGGAGCGAAGGTGTCGATCTCACTTAGACGGCCAGTCGGGTCGACGTGTAGCACAATGCTGCTAAACGCAAGAGTTACCCGGGGACAAAGAAGTCCCAGACCCGATGCTTTCTCCTATGATCAGGCGAGCCATCGATCCTTTGGGTGACCCCACAGCGAAACTCTCAATGAAAGCACCAACGTCGGTGTCAAAACCGGCAGACCTCGTGGTAGGGGGTCCCAAGCTGTGGATCTATGATCGATGGGGAACAAGGGATGACGAACACAGTGTTTACCCAGGTACGACCCTCTCAAAAAGGTAATACCCTACGTCCTGCTTGATTGTATTAGATGTATAGTATGGTTACAGAGTAGATCTACCTCGAGATCAACATGAGCTAACCCCTAAGGAGATGAGGTGATGAATGTAGCTCTAGCCCTAAAGACTACAACCCTCGGTTTATATAGACACTGGTAGGGTTAGTGTTACCGAAGAAAGATTACAATAAGGGAAAAGAGATTCTACGCCTTCTTGACTTGGAGGGCACACCACAACTTCATAGATCTCCTGTCACTATAAGACTCCACCAGTCCGACCCATACTCAATGGGCCATCTCCCCGAGGACCCCTTAGTCTGTGACTCCCTCACTAGGGTTTAAGCTTCTATCACTCTAGTAACCCATCATCTAATAACTACTCCACAATGCATTCGCTTAGGCCCAAAGATGGTGAAGTGCCATGTAGTCGACGTTCACATGAGACCACTAAGGGAATCAAAACATATGTATCATCAAAATATCGAACACATATCAAATTCACATGATTACTTGCAACATGACTTGTCCCGTGACCTCAGGAACAAAAGTAACTACTCACAAATGATATTCATGCTCAAGATAAGAGGGGTATTCACTACTATAGGATGCTGCTAACGCGACACTACGATCAGAGACCCTTCGAGAAACTGTGTGCGATGCCATAATCGCAAACGGTGCTATATGAAAACCGTCAGAAAATGTGTAAAACGTTTATGATGACGGATGCATCAAACACGGTTCAGGTTTTAGTTGCGTGTGCGTTGAAGGGCATACGGATCAGTTCAATGAACTGTTTGCGATGAGGACGAACAAAAGAAACGGGCAGCCAGATGGAGGCGTGTGTGATACACAGCATACGGTTCACTCAGATGAACTGTTTGTTATTAGGCAACACAAAAGAAACGGTCAGCCAGATCAAAGGTGTGTGCGATATACGGCATGCGGTTCACTCGGATGAACTGTTTGTGTTGAGACATGAGAACAGAAATGGTTCAACTTAACAAGATGTGTGTGATACACGGCAAACAGGTCTATAATCAAAAATGGGTCTGTAGACTGATAAGAACGCAGACGGTTGCTGCTAATAAGACGTGTGTGTTGTGCGATGGGATTGCATACATAACAAGAACATATATATAGGTGGCTACCACAACCATGGCATTTGCACACACCAAAGTAAACTATTACATGCATAATTACATAGGTGGCTACTACACACATGACATTTCCACACACCAATAAAGTAAATTATATATTACATGCATGATTAACTAGCATAAACGATCATCTGATCATCATCTACTTCTTGTGACACTGCTTGCTCTACTTGTGGCTTGATCTGGGCTCGTCGATTTGGGTAACGAGGCACTTCCTCATGTCAACGATCCGCCTATGCATCTCGTAACATGTGTACACGCTCTTGGCCGCAAACCTGAGGTGAGGTTCATCCAGTTACCGCATCCAGGCTCCATGCCAGGATATGAGACTTGTTCTCTGGGCATCCTGCTTCATCTTTTCGTAGTAGGGGTCGATGATGGCCGAGGCGAGTTCGACCAGGTAGTCCTTCTTCGTGCTACCCTAAACCATGTAGTGGTCACGGATTTCGACAAGGTTCTTGCAGGCCAAGCCCGTAACACTGAGTGCTTTTACATCGTTGGTGGTATCCACCATGGCGAACTTGTAGTCAGTGCTGTTGACAAACCAGTTGAAATGGTCGCAAGGCTCTGTGGCCATGCAGTAGTGGTGGATGAGGACATGATGGCGCACGCACAACTGGGCGACGACAACCTTCTGATCTATGCCGGGACGACCGGCGGTGTACTGGAGGTCGATGCCGACCACCTTGTACTTGTCTCCAACAAGCAACTGCTCAACGTTGTTGATGCAGTCGTCCACCACGGCTGGGTCAATGGTGTACACCACCGAGAGATCTGTCTCCCTCGCGTGGGTCTCCACTCTATGCTCGCCGAACTCCATTGGAGCGCCGCCAGACATCCCCTCTCTATGTGTCTGTCAGCGTTCTGGGAACGGGGGTCGCTAGACTTGCCTGCCTGCGGCCTGCGGCGTCGCTCAAAAGGGGGCCCAGCGCGGCCCATCTTCATCAACACAGACCCAAGACCCTCGCGAGGGGCCAAGCCTCGCGAGGCGGACGACACGGAGCTTCCTCAGGCACGGCCTCATCAGGCTGGCTCGCGAGGAGGCGGAGAGATCAAGGCGGGGTACCTCATGAGGTGCCCGTGACGCAAGCCATGACGACCAAAGGCGGCAGGCGGGCGCCAGCCGCGCAGTGTCCTTCTTTCCTCTTTGGTGCAAAGGGAGCAAGCGCAGGCGAGAGCATCAAGCAAAGGCACCCTTTTCGGTGCAACTAGACCAAGACCAGTCCAACGGCAGGGAGGAAGTCATTGTGGAGCCCAAGCCAGCGTCACCACCAGAGCCTTTGGCAGGCGAGGACCAACTTTAGTCAGGATAAGTGTACCAGATGTTCCCCTTCAAAATGGCCAATTGTTGGCGCCCTTCCCGCTCAATATTTGGGAAGAGGCCCAGGGCCTTTGCCTATAAATAGGACTAGCCACCCCCAGGGTAGAGGGTCAATCAAGAAGGGAGAATCTAGAAGCCAAGAGAGAAACTAGCTAGGATCGGATCGAGTAGCATCACACACACACACACACACAGAGAGAGAAGGGCGACTGAACTCCTCCTAGCAGTTCATCCCCCCAGCCAAGAACAGACCCTCGCGAGGCTGTTCTTGCTTGTATTGCTCATCATCATCAGCCCAAGAGGCAATCCACCACACCACACACTGGAGTAGCGTATTACACCACAACGGTGGCCTGAACCAGTATAAACCCTGTGTCTCTTGTGTTGTTCTTTCCATAGCTTAGATCTTAGCGAGGCGGAGGGGTGCAGGTAGGTAGAAGGCGAAATCTCCGCGCGCACCCCAGTGTTCGAACCTCAAGGGTCTGCCGGAACCCGAAATCCGACATTTGGCGCGCCAGGTAGGGGTGCGCCGGAATTTGTCTTCCACCACCCCGTTCTCCTCCGACCATCGCGTCCATGTATGACGCTAGTCGGGCCCGCGCCGAGCGCCGGGCCGCTCTCGATTCCCGCGTCACCCAAACGGCTCCTGTCGGCGGGCGTCCTCGCCGTTCCCCGTCACCTGTCGTCAACGCCACCACCGGCCCGGTGGGGAACGAGCAGCAAGCGTTGTCTCAGCATCCGTCCGTGCGGCAAGACGGCCGCACTGCTACTCCCTCGCTCACCCCAGCTGGTTCTTTGTCCCGCACGCTCCGCGCACCCATGGAGGCTCGAGCTGCACTCATCGCGGCAAACGAGCTCCTATGCTACCATCCCATCGACGACGTCTACAAAGAATGGCTCGACCGCGTCACCGAGCTCGTCCGTGCCGCAGGGGGCTCTCCTGCGCCGTCCATTCCGCTGCACCGCACCCTGCCCCGCGCGAGCGACGAAGCTCCGGGTGCGCCCCAGCCGCCTCTTCCTCAAGAAGGTGCCATGGCTCCAAGGCGCGTGGCCCCTAGGCGGAACCCGCTCCGTCAGGTGCCAGCGCGGCAAGAGCAGAGCTGCCAAGAAGTCCCTCGCCCGCAAGAAGCTGCCCGGGCGCTCCCTGCTCCAGCACGTCGCGACCATGCTCCTGCTCCCGCATGTCAAGACCCCTCGCTGCTCCCAGCTGCAGTGCGTGGGGACATGCAAGACCAAGCTCTCCGTCACCCAAGGCCTCCCGTGGCCACAGCAGGCTGCCGTGCCTTCACCACCGATCTACGCAGCGTCGCATGGCCCGACAAGTTCAAGCCAGACCTGCCTCCTTGTTACGACGGCACGGCCGACCCTACGGAGTTCCTCTAGCTCTATGAGCTGGGCATCGAAGCTGCCAACGGAGACGAGAAGGTCATGGCAAACTGGTTTCCCATGGCGCTCAATGACGGGGCCCGCACCTGGCTCCTGAACTTGGCTCCAGGCACGATCTCCTCCTGGGACGAGATGCGCACCCGCTTCATCGCCAACTTCCAAGGTACTCGTGACCGGCCACCTGCCGTGAGCGACATGCGCCGCATCAAGCAACAACCCAGAGCGACCCTGCAGAAGTACATCCAGTGCTTCAACAACGCACGCCTCAAGATTCCCAAGGTGACCGAGGAGGCCATCATCTCAGCCTTCTCCGACGGCGTGCGCGATGTCAAGATGAAGGAGGAGCTGGCGATGCATGAAGACCTGTGCACTTCCTTGGAGTTGTTCAACTTGGCAACCAAGTGCGCCAGGGCTGAGGAAGGGCGTCTCTCCCTCCTCGAGCTGCCTGCCGCGGACCCAGAAGAGAAGAAGCCCAAGCCCAAGGATGTGAAGCGCAAGGGGGCTGCCGTGCTCGCGGCAGACCAGACACCAAGCGGGGCAGAGATCAGCCCGAATCTTCCAAGGGCAGTCGGTACTATGTGTACCACGACCTCCACACCCACAACTCCAACGAATGTCAAGAGCTCCGAGCCGTGCGAGAAGGAAGGATCGACCGTCGCCCCGACCAAGGTGACCGGGGCTAGGGTCGAGGAGGACGAAGGAACGCAGGATGCTGGGAAGACCGCTGCCCGCGCCAAGGGTGGCGCGATCGACCTCGCAAGGATCGCTGGCAAGACCCGCCTCGCGAGGGAGACTGGAGGGATCAGCCTCGCGAGGATCGCCCGCAAGGCAATGCAGGCCTCCCTCCGCTGCCGCTGCAGCCAAGGAGAAACGAGGACCTCCATCAGGACAAGGAGGCTGGGGGCTTCCAGGAGTCACGCGCGATCGCCTGCATCCTCGGGGCTCAAGCCCCAGCCTCTCAACGCATCTTCAAGCAGTTCGCCCGCGAAGTGAATGCAGTCCTCCCCAAGCTCGAAGCCACGCGCCCTCTCAGGTGGTCGGCGTGCGCCATCACGTTCGGCTCAGCAGATCAGCTCAAGTGTGCGGCCATAGCCGGAGTCCTCCCGATGCTTTGTTCCCCAATCATCAGCAACGTGGTGGTCACCAGGACCCTCATCGATGGCGGGGCAGGGCTCAACGTCCTATCCGTGGAAACATTCAACAATCTCCAAGTGCCCTACAACCAGCTTCAGCCAACCAAGCCTTTCTCCGGAGTCACCGACGGCTCCACGGTCCCGATTGGGCAGGTCCGCCTCCCTGTCACCTTCGGGGCACGCGACAACTACCGCACCAAGCTCATCGACTTCGACGTCACTCACATTCGCCTGCCGTACAACGCCATCCTTGGGTACCCAGCGCTGACCAAGTTCATGGCCGTAACTCACCACAGCTACAATGTCCTCAAGATGCCAGGAAGTGGCGGAGTCATCACGGTGCCCTGTGAAGAGAAGGACGCGGTGTGTTCCCTGGAACGAGCCTTTCAGGCCACATCACTGGAAGACCCGGATCCCGGAAGCAGGAGGCTTCCCGAGACCACCCCCAAGAAGAAGAAGACATCGTCCGGCCAGGCCCCTCAGGAGGCAGGCCCCTCAGGTCCCGCGCCTGCCCAGGGGGAACCTCCTTCCATCGCATAGGAAAGTGCGCCCGGCGCCCTCCTTAGGCAGGGCTCGGGGGCTCTCCCCTGGAGGGCCACCGACCTGGCAAAGGTCACGAGGGAGGCGCTTGGGCACCACATGGAGGCGTGTTTCGAAGCACGTTTCCCTCAAGAAGGAGTAAGGCAAGGAGAGCTAGACCCTCAGGAGTTCGTCAGCAAGGCCATTCAGGAGCTACACGAGTCAAGAGTCATGAAAGGCGGCCGCCGCCTACCAGTTGTAGCTCCCCATCCAGGCGAGGATGGTGGGCTGCGCGTCTGCATCGACATACCAGGGCTCAATCGAGTCGCCTCTCTGGAGCGCCTCTGGCCCTCGTGAGTGGGGCGCTGCGAAGGTCCACCCCACAGCTATGTTCGCATGCCTTACAGCTTGCTGAACGCGGCTGCCACGTACCAGCGCCTCATGAGGGGCATCATGGAGGCTCAAGAGGCCAGGCGTTCCGCAGCCCTGGTGGAGATGGAGATGGTCTGCGAGGAGCCACCAGCGCCTCCGGAGCCTCCCGAGGCCCCTAGGCCTGGGGGCTCGTGAGGATCGGTTTCCGCAGCCCACCGAGTCTGCTACACCAACACTCCTTCGTCCTCAACATCATCAGGTGACATCGTTCAAGTTTCATTTCTAGCTGGGAGCGCCCCCCAGGGCTGCATTATTCCCAGGCCGCGTGGGTCCGTCCCTGCGGCATGTATCCCTTTTATTTCATGTTGTTAGCTTACCTTGTTGGGGGCGCCCCTCGGGCTGCATCATCCCCCAAGTCGCTCGGGCCAGACCCAGCGGCATGTATCCCTTTTGCGTTTATTTCCGGCTATGTGTTCGACCCACCATGCTTGATCATTTGATGCATGTCCACGACACCTCTTCTTCTCCATGCCGACCACTTGCACGTTAAAGGGGGGGGGGTACCTGAGCATCGTGACTCAGGGCTCTTACTAGCTCTCCAGCCCTCACCCTCTGGCCTTGTCCACGGCATTGCGACCTGGCATACCAGCGAGGGCTGAGACCAGCTCGAGGGCCGGGACCCGAGGACGTAGAGTGCCGGCATCTAACCAAATTTGCAGGGACACATCAAAAGATAAGGCCCAGTGCCAGGCGCAACCCGCCTAGAGGTAGGGCCCCGTGAGTCCCACACTGGCTCACGGGTGCCTAGATACACCTCGCCAGGCCCTACCATGCCAGCCACGTGTCAGGGCGGGGCTGTACACGCCCCGAGGGCTCCTCCCGGAGGGGAGCCCCCTCCCACGTACCAGTGGAAGCACCATGCTCCGTGCTGGCTGACGACACTGCCGAGGAGCGGCTATGCCCGTACACATACGGAAGCGCTATGCTCCGCGCTGGTGATAAACAACTGAGGGCGGCCCCCGGGCCGCATCAACCTCAGGGAGCCCAGAGCTCAGTGTCTAGCCTCATCATAACGCCTCCCCTCGGGAGTGCCGCGCGAGGGGGCTGGGCACGGGGGCTGCGCCTGGGTCACGCCCAGACGCACGCCATCCAGCCAGGCCCCCCCGGGCCTGGTTCGTCGCGCGTCTCTCCCCGAGAAGAGCCAAGGTACGAAGGCCGTTTGAGCGTCAAGGGGGACTCCTGAGCATCGCGACTCAGGAGCCTAACTGGTCACGTAGCCCCTCACTCCTTAGTTCCGAAAGGCTAACGGCGGTTGAGGTATGCGTGCGGCCGGGCTCTACAGATGTAGAACGGTAGATCCACCCACATCACACCTCCCTACTTGTTGTTCGTGCGCCAAGGGGGACTCTTGAGCATCGCGGCTCAGGAGCCTAACTTGTCACATAGCCCCTCACTCCTTGGTCCCGTCCTGGTTTCCGGTCGGGGCTGACGGCGTCTGAGGTATGCGCGGGGCCGGGCTCTGCCGGCGTAGAACATAAGCAAGTAGGAAGGGAAAGCGTAAATTTCAAGGAATTCAAAAGCAAATATTACAGTCCACACTGTTATCTCAATGCCAAACGCAAGTTTAAACGCCTCCCCGAGGCATGATACATGTGCAGGAATTAAAGGCAGGACAGGAGCCACAACGGAGTCACTTGTCGGCGGTGCAGCAGCGCGGAGTGGGTTCGCTTCATGGAGCAGCGGGGTCGGCAGCGCCTTGCTTCAGCTTGGTGCTGAAGGCCCGGGACTTCCATAGCAGAGCCTCCGCGCGACCCTTCACGGCCTCGGCAGCGGCAGCGGCACGCTCACCGCTTACTGGCTCCAGCAGGCTGTCGAGGTCGACACCGGGATCGCGAAGGTAGATGTGGGTGAGGACCCGCGTCAGCGCTACAGAAGACAGTGTCGAGTTTTGGGTTCCGGCAGACCCTTGAGGTTCGAACACTGGGGTGCGCACGGAGATTTCGCCTCCTACCTTCTTGCACCCCTCCGCCGTGCTAGGATCTAAACTAAGGAAAGAACAACACAAGAGACACAGGGTTTATACTGGTTCGGGCCACCGTTGTGGTGTAATACCCTACTCCAGTGTGTGGTGTGTGGATTGCCTCTTGGGCTGGTGATGATGAACAATACAAGGAAGAACAGCCTCGCGAGGTTCTTGGCTGAGGCGATGAACTGCTGGGAGGGGTTCAACCACCTTTCTCTCTCTCTCTCTCTCACCTCCCAATGAGCCTCTTCCTCCTTATCTCTTTTTTCGTCCCCCCAGCTATGTGGGTGGCTGGTCCTATTTATAGAGGCCCTGGTCCTCTTCCCAAATATTGAGCGGGAAGGGAGCCAACAATGGTGGGCTAATTTGAAGGGGGACAACAAGTATCAGCTATAATGACAAAAGTACTCTTCACCTGCGCAAAGCTCTGGTGATGACACCGTCTTGGGCTCCACGGTGACCTCCGTCTCGTAGTCCTCCTGGTCTTGGTCTCGTTGCACCGAAATGGCAACCTTTGCCTGATGCCTCGGTACTCCGCGGCTGCGCTTGCCCCCTTTGCACCAAAGAGGAAAGGAGGACGCTGCGCGGGCTGGCACCCGCCTGGCGCCCCGAGTCGTCAAGGCTTGCGTCACGGGCTCCTCGTGAGGTACCCCGCCTTGATCTCTCCGCCTCCTTGTGAGCCAGCCTGACGAGGCCGTGCCTGAGGAAGCTTCGTGTCGTCCGCCTCGCGTGGCTTGGCCCCTCGCGAGGGTCTTGGGTTTGTGTTGGTGAAGATGGGCCGTGCTGGGACCCCTTTGAGCCACGCCGCAGGCCGCAGGCAGACAAGTCTGGGGACCCCCGTTCCCAGAATGCCGACAGTAGCCCCCGGGCCCAAGGCGCGCCCGGACTTGGCCGTGCGGGGAGGCGGAAGGGCAAGAGCGAAGCGCCGCGGGCCCTAATAGCATGCGGCCTTGGGCGCCGCGTGGCGATTGATTGGACGTGGGCGGCACAGTTCCCCGACTCTCTCCTTATCTTGTGCCGTGCTAGGCGGACCCGTAGTCGTACATAGCCGTTCCCCTTTTATCGCTCGAGCGCCCTCTGTCCTTCCTCCGCTCGAACTCCGGTTTCTGTTTTCAACTCAATCTCGAGCCTCCCTCCCCCCTTCCCATTGCCATGGCTCCGACGAAGAAGGGGAGAGGGAAGAAACCCGTGTCTCCTCCTTGCCCGCCGCCGTCGGCGGTCCTCGCTGAGGTCTTGGGCAAGGTCAGCTTGGCTCTGGCCACCATCTTCAATGAATGCGGGAGGAAGATGGCCTGGCCCGCGTCCCACTTCTCCATCGCCAAGACGGCCACCGAGGTCCCGTATCTTGCCGACGCCCTGTGGGCGGGTCTGGTTCCCCCCTTTTCTGATTTCTTCAACGCTGTGCTTTCCCACTATCAGATCCACATGATGCATCTGGGTCCTGAATCCATCACCCTCCTTTCGGTCTTCGCCTTTGTTTGCGAAGCTATGGTGGGCATCCCTCCTTCGGTTGCCCTGCTGCGCCACTTCTTCTCGTTGCATCTTGTCGACCCTTCCCAATGCTGGGCTTGTGTGAGCTTCGCTGCCGCGCCTGAGACGGCAGCCTCTGGGATTGACTTCAAGCTTCCCCTGCCCGCGAGCGGTGGCTGTATGTGGACGCAGGGGTGCCCAGCCCCCTGCTATTGGAGCCGACCTCGCCTGCCGTCCCCAATTCGGGCTAGGGCCAGGAGACGCTTGAGAGCCCCCGGCTCGTCTTCGTCTGGCGCCGCTTCGCGCTCTTGAGGTCACTTGGCGTGACAGCGCCCAAGGTGGTGAAGGAGTTCCTGCTATGCCGCGTTGCTCCTCTTCGACGCCACTCTCACCGGATGTGGGCCTTCCGTGGGCGCGAGGATCGTATGAGGCTCCAGGAAGAGGACCTGACTCCTGAGGTGCTGAGGACGGCGCTCTTGACCCTGGCCGAGGACCCCAACCCCGGCAGCGTCCAGCAGGGAGGGGCCTTGCTGTACCTCTGCCAGAGCAGGGGCGACTTTGTGAAGCAGATGCCTGTCTTTGATGAGTGGGGGCTGCGCCCGCCGGCCTTCAGGGGCCTCGCGAGAACCCAGTGACGGTGACTGCCCTACCAGTCGGCCAAGGCAACTCGTCCTCGAGTGGTGGAGCAGGGAGGCACGAGGCGCCAGAGGCCGAGGGGGCTCCCGGTGCGGTGACAGCGCCGGGTGAGGCTCATGAGGAAGCAGCTCTTGGGGCCCATGCCGCTGAGGTTGAGGGTGGCGAGCAGCTGCCCTCAGTGCCTGCGACTGGGGCCCCTGAGGCTCCAGCTGCGTCTCTTGGGGAGGCGATTGGCAGCGCGCATCGGGCAGGCGCCTCTGCCGCAGATCGCCTTGCCGCTCCGTCGAAGGTTGATCCATGCGCCCAACTCTTGGGCCGCTTCCGCGTGAACTTCGAGGCTCTCTGGAAGAAAAGGGAGGCCCTGGGCGATGATTATCCTTGTCTCTTGCTGAAGCGTAGAAAGTACTTCGCCACTGATGAGTAAGCCTTTTCCTTTCCCGGCTCCCAATCATTCTGTTACTTGTACTGACCCTTGCTCCGCAGGCCCCTTCCATCCGAGCTTGCGGAGACGGCTGAGGAGCCGTCCCCCTTGGCTTCGCCCCCTCCACCATCCTCGAGCGCTCCGAGCAGCAGAGCCCTTGTGGTGAGGGCAATCGAAGAGGCGAACCATCCCGAGGCGCACCGTGGCCCCGCACACCTTGCGATCCTCCTTTGCGGGCCTTCTCGTGGCATAGCCAGCCTGCCATGGGCCTCTCGCCTGGTCGTGAACTGCGATTGGTTGAGGCGCTTCTTGCGCTCTTCTCCTGAGGACGGGCCGGTCCCAGGCCGGGCTTCTGACGCGGCGTGCCCGGCCGTCGCGAGGGTGCCAGCCCCCAGCCCCCAGCCCGGAGGAGGAGTGCTGACTCGCGGCCCCCGGCGCTTGCTCGGGGCGGATGATGGTGTGGAAGACGTGCTCGAGCGTGCCCGGGAGCGTCGCGCTTTCCGCCAAGGATTCCTTCAAAGGGCGACTGACGCAGTGAGCCTGCTTGGTGAGGAGCTTGCTGATGAAGACGCGCGCCTTGAGGCCGAGGGCCTGCGCCTGGCTGCAGAGAGGCGCCAGCTGGAGGGCGCCATCGCGCTTGCGCACCGTGAGCGTGATCTTGATGAAGCAGAGGCCAAAGTGGCATTGGTGGCCTCTCGGGAGGCCCGGTCTCGGGCCGTTGAGGAGGCTTGGGAAGCTGACCGGCGGCGAATGGCTACGGAGGAGCGGGCTCGGGAGCTTCTGGCCTGGTGCCACTCGCTGGAGGAGCAGGTGGAGCTGCGCGAGGCAACCCTCGCGTCGGTGAAGGTGGCCTCTGGCGACTCAGCAGAGCTCCAGAAGCGTGAGGAGGCGCTCACACTGGAAGCCGCCGAACGTACCCGCGAGTATGAGCGTCTGGAGACGAGGGAGCGCTTGGTGACGCAGGCGGAGGATGATGTTGCTGCACAGGAAGCCTGCGTCCTGGAGGAGGTCGGACGTCGAGTGGCGATGGCGCATTTGAACCTCGAGCACGAGTTCGAAGAGAAGCTGGGGTTGATCCGGGCCGAAGCTGAAGGCAGGACTGCCGCTTTGAGGGCCAAGCTGGAGGAGGCGGTGCGGCGGGCCGATGCTTCCCGGGCCGCCCTTGAGGTGTCACGAGGTGAGTTAACCGCCTCCCAGGCTGAGGTGCTCCTTCTTCGCCAGCGGGTGGAGGAGGCTGAGGCCGTCGTGCGCCAGAATGCGGACGAGATACGTCAGCGGCGGATCTTGGAGCATGAGCACGGCCCCATGCTCACCACTCTCCGAGAGAGAGCCAACGCGGCCTTGGGCAACATCTGCGAGGAGGCCGTTGGTGAGCCGCGCGCAGTCAACTACGCGGGCAATCTCCAGTTCTTCACTGATGTGGTGACGCAGCTGGAGGCGCGGTCGACCAGGGCTGACAGGTTGGTGGAGGAGAGGAGCCGCGCCCTGCTCAGGCGTGCCTTTTCCCGCGTCTTCAGTCACCTCCGGAACATGGATCCCCATTTTGATTTTGATGCCGCTATCGCCCCAGTCCCCCAGGCTGTCTGAGGCAACTTGGCGCACTGGATGGAGGACAATGTGGACGCTCTTATCAAGGCCTTTGCCTCAGACAACGATGATGCGATCGTGGCGGCCGACGAGGGCGGCGCGATGGGCGGCCCTGATGCCGCTGGCAGCGATGCGGACAGCGATGGCGAGTTAAGCGGCGCCAGCAACGGCCCAGGTGGTGCTCCTGAGGACGCATTGGGGGATTCGTCCGACTGACTGTACATCGTTCCTGCTTCCTTATCCTGCATGAATAGAACTCAGGTTTTGGCCTGATGACTGTGAGATCATTTTGGAGGGGGGCCCTCATGTAAAACTTGTGTTTATCGTATCAGTAGAAGCCACATCGCCCATGCGCCCACGCCAAGTGGCTAGCTTAAGCGACGCGCTGGTCGGCTAGTATACCTTTGTTCCGCGCTAGCCCTGAGGCAGCCCGCGGGGGTTGTGGTGTCCTGAGTGTCCCCTGATTGAATCCGTAGGATCTGCAGTAAAACACCCTCCTGAGAGGACGCGGCGGCGGCAGTCTGGGCTGCGCGCAAGCTAGGCCTGACCCGGCTCGCGAGGGGCTCGCGAGGGCAGGCAGCTGAGGCGAAGTGGTAACCAAAACGCGAGAAATTGCTCGAACGAGACTAAGCACCCCTCCTCGAACACATGCAAATCTCAAATTCAAATCCAACTTGAATCTAGCGGGGGGAAAGCGACAACCAAGGGGAAGAGCAACGAAAGCAAACAAAAGGCCGCGTTCGGCACCTAGTCTAGTCTTGGATGTCTTCTCACCAGCACGGAGCTAAGTGCTGCCACTGGGCGTGGGAGGGAGCCCCAGGGCCTGAGGCCGGCACCCCTGAGACTCCGGGGCGTGTACAGCCCCACTCATTATTACGTGAGAGTGTCACGGGGCGACGAGCTTCACAGGCACTGGGCCTTCTTCACAGGTACTGGCCTTGCTTCATATCGCCAGATGAGGGCCCCGCCTTGCGCCACACTCTAGTGCCATCAACGACGACCGGAAACCAAGACGCCGCCGATGGGGTAGAACGGTCGCCAGCGGTTCCCCTGACGACCACGGGTCCTCCGATGGGGGCAGGCCCCGGGGCACCTCCCCAGCGGAGGGCCTACCTCCTGAGAACACCTTGCTCCGAACGCCGCGGCGGTGATGTCGAATCCCTGCCCCTCTCCTGCAGCCCCCTGCGTCCTCCTCCCGAGGGGTAGGAGGCTGTGGGAGCGAGGCAGCTGCCTGCTGCGGCAACCTGCACCTCTTGCGATCCATGGTTAGCGTATGCTTGCTGAAGAATTAGCGGTACCCGATAGTCGCAGCTTCCAGCATGCCCAGCAGGATCGTCCCAAGACTCCTGCAAGGGCTCAGCTTCTGGCACCTCGTTCCCCCCGGCTCGGGCTGAGGAGTGAGCCTGGCTCGCCCTCGTGTGAGTGTCCTTGATCCATCATGAGGGGCACGTATTCCTCTGGCGCCGCCACCCCGATGGCCACGCCATAGTGCTCTGCGCGCCACGCGGTCCTGCCTGACGCGCCTGCCGTGGGGTGGTAGCGCGGCTGTCCACTGGGGCCGCGGGTCGCGTCGAGCCCTTCTTCTTCGCGGACCAGGGGTGGGGGCTGCGTCGCCACCGGTCTGGTGCTGACAGCCTCGTTGGTGTTGGAGTAGCCTTGGAGCCCGCGGGCGCGCGAGGGGCCCCCGCACGGGCCGCCCTGGGTTGGAGACGGGAGCTGGGTGGACAAGGGCTGAGCCCCCGAGGCGGCGAAGCCCAGGAGCTCTGCCACCCGCTCCAGCAGCACGTCGAGGCCGCCCTCCAACAGTCTGCACTGCAGCAGCTCTCGGGCCACCGTGAGCGTGGCCCTCGAGTTCGCTTGCTCCCGGCGGTTGTACGGTGTCGTGGTCGCGGCGTGATTGGAGGCCCTTGCTGCCGACCGCGCCTGCCGCGGTGTGAGAGCCGTCGAAGCCTGTCCGCGTCGCCCGCGGCCCGCAGCACCCTGCGGACCGTGAGCTGCCTGGGGCACGGGGTCGCCTGAGGCAAGCGGCTCTGCGCAGGCGGGCCATGCCGCCCATGGGTCTTGGTTGCCCTCCTGGTCGCCGGGATGGTGATGATGGCGCAACGGGGCACGGAGCGGTGGAAGACGAACTCCGGCGCACCCCTACCTGGCGCGCCAAATGTCGGGTTTTGGGTTCTAGCAGACCCTTGAGGTTCGAACACTGGGGTGCGCGCGGAGATTTCGCCTCCTACCTTCCTGCACCCCTCCGCCGTGCTAGGATCTAAACTAAGGAAAGAACAACACAAGAGACACAGGGTTTATACTGGTTCAGGCCACCGTTGTGGTGTAATACCCTACTCCAGTGTGTGGTGTGTGGATTGCCTCTTGGGCTGGTGATGATGAACAATACAAGGAAGAATAGCCTCGCGAGGGTCTGTTCTTGGCTGAGGCGATGAACTGCTGGGAGGGGTTCAACCACCTTTCTCTCTCTCTCTCTCTTTGACCTCCCAATGAGCCTCTTCCTCCTTATCTCTTTTTTTCGTCCCCCCGGCTATGTGGGTGGCTGGTCCTATTTATAGAGGCCCTGGTCCTCTTCCCAAATATTGAGCGGGAAGGGAGCCAAAAATGGCGGGCTAATTTGAAGGGGGACAACAAGTATCAGCTATCCTGACAAAAGTAGTCTTCGCCTGCGCAAAGCTCTGGTGATGACGTCGTCTTGGGCTCCATGGTGACCTCCATATCGTAGTCCTTCTGGTCTTGGTCTCGTTGCACCGAAATGAAAACCTTTGCCTGATGCGTCGGTACTCCGCGGCTGCGCTTGCCCCCTTTGCACCAAAGAGGAAAGGAGGACGCTGCGCGGGCTGGCACCCGCCTGGCGCCCTGAGTCGTCATGGCTTGCTTCACGGGCTCCTCGTGAGGTACCCCGCCTTGATCTCTCCGCCTCCTCGTGAGCCAGCCTGACGAAGCCGTGCCTGAGGAAGCTTCGTGTCGTCCGCCTCGCGAGGCTTGGCCCCTCGCGAGGGTCTTGGGTTTGTTTTGGTGAAGATGGGCTGTGCTGGGCCCCCTATGAGCCACGCCGCAGGCCACAGGCAGGCAAGTCTGGGGACCCCCGTTCCGAGAACGCCGACAGACAGGACACGCGCCTCGGCCTCGGCCGTGGGGCCAAGGCCAAGGGCGACATCTTCAAGAGCGTGAACCAGGAAGGGAAGCAGCTTGGCGGGGCCATCCTCGGCGCCAGCCAGCGGGCTCTCCAGGCCGCTGTCGTAAAGCGTCCTCAGCGAGGTGCGAGCCTTCACCTCCATCTCTGCGAAGGCCACGCGGTCCTCGGCAAGAACCTGGGCCTTGTCGTCCAGCTCAACCTTCCTCGCCCCCAACTCCTGCTCCAGTGCGCCTAGGCGGTCACGGCGCCTCCTGAGCTTGACCTCCCTCTCCTTGATGGCCGCCTCGCGAGCCTTCACGCCTTCTTCCTGCTCTTGGCGAAGGCGGGCCTCTTTCGCGAGCTGGTCCCGCAGGCCTTGCAGCTCGTCCTCCAGCGCCTTGCAGCGACCACGGACGTCGACCACCTCCCCCAGGGCTACGTCACGAGCAGCCTTCGCCTCAAGGACGGCCTGCCTCTCCTCATCGCAAGCCGTCGAGGCCTGGACCAGCGCCGCCCAAATCGAAGCGTCGGAGCGAATCCATCCTAAAGCCAACTCCAAGCGCTCGGCCACCAAGCAAGGGTCGGCGCCAAGAAGATCCTGCCGCAGCCAGTCCAGTTCAGCAGCAGCACGATCCAGAACGGCAGGAGGAGTCGGAGAGACAACAATCGGTGGAGTAGGAGGAGAAGGTGGCAGCGCGACCTCAACATCCTGAGGCGGAGCCTGCTGCGCCCCAACGGCTGTAGTGGCAGCAGCATGCAAAGGCACCTCGGGAGTCACTTGGGCCATGGGAGCTAAGCTCGCCCCAGCCGGCTCAGCCAGGCCTCGCGAGGACGACCGGGCAGGAGAAGCTCGTGCGTCGCGGTCACCTTCTTTTGCGGGCAGAGGCGCTGCCATGGATGGAACCTCAGGAGCTCCCTTCGGCTTCTTTGTTGCGGGCGCCAGCCTGTCCAAGAGATGTGGACGTCAAGCCTCAGCAGCAGAACAAGAAATAAAGACAAGAATCAAGCGCTTACGGGTCGCCGCCAGTGAGCTCAGGCAGCCTCCGGCCAAATTTGATGCCTGAAAGCCGGCTGGAAGGGTCAACCTTGGGAAGCTCGGGAGCGGAAGGCGCGTATGCGGTCCGCCTCGGGGCCGGGGCAGACCCGCGGGAGATCAGCCCGGTCCTGACCTTCTTCGGGATCGGGGGCAAGCTCCCGCCGCCCTGCTCCTCATCATCCTTGTCGTCATCGCTCGGAGAGAGGTGGAGAGCGCGGGACCTGCACCGGGGGAGGGGAGCCCTCGACTCTCCGTCAGTCGCCTCGGAGTCAGGCCCTTTTTCCCGCTCCCCTCCTTCCTCCTCTTCGCTGGAGTCGTCGGAGAACACGTCCACCGATTCCCCGGGAGTTTCCATGGGCACGGGCCCGTCCCCGTTGAAGACGGGCATGGACTCCACTACCTGCTCCCAGTCGTCGCGGAGGAACAAGGGCGTAGGAGCGCCCTCCAACCTCGCCACATCGCCCCCGACCAGAGATTGGAGGACCGCAGCTAGATCTTCGTCGGCCAAGGCCGCGGGGCTCGGATGGGCCCTCCACATCGGAAGTGAGTACTACCGAAGCGGAGCCAGCTGGTGCTCCAGGAATTCCCTCAGCAGCGACGCGCCGGTCAGCTTCGCCGCCGCCATGTTGTCCGGCCTTAGATCCGCGTCCATCTTCTCCAATACCAGCTTCGCGTGGGGGTCCGCGAGCTCCACTCGACCCCAATCGCTGGAGCTCGTGGGTTGCTCCATGGGTAAGATCAGCCGAGGGTGGATGCGCCCAGCATCTGCCAAGACCCACTTGCTCCCGAAGCCCTCAATCTTTTTCCCAAGGTTCGAAATGGCAATGGCGCCACCGTACGTGATGAAGCTCGCGCACGCGGAAGCAGGACCGCGAGAGATCCGGAGGTAGAAGTAGTGGCGCAGCAAGGCCACTAAGGGCTGCACCCCTACGTGAGCCTCGCAGTAATAGGCGAAGATTGCCAGGAGAAGGACGGAGTTGGGGTGGAGATGCAGAGCCTGTAGCTTATAATGGCGGAGGACAGAGAAGAAGAACTCGGAGAAGGGAGGCACCAGGCCAGCAGCAAAGGCGCTTACAAAGAACGGATAGAAGGTGCTCCCTTGGCCCTCAGGGGTGGCGGAGCCGGCCTTGAACACCTTCGCCCCGTCGATGCCCTGCGCCGCCGCCATCCGGCGCAACCGGGCGAGGCTCGCCTCCGACGCGTTCGGCGAGTCCAGGGCAGACGAGTACCAAGCTCCGGCCGGGGACTGACGAGGCGCCATGGCTTCCTAGGTCATGCGGTCGGAGTAGATCTGGAAATTTTGGAGGAAGGAAGGAGAGGCGCAAGAAAGGGGATCTGAGCAGCAACCGGAGAAAGCAAAAAAAAGCAGAGCCTAGGCAGATGCCGCTCCCTTATCAACTCGCACGGTTGCTGAGGCGCCCACGTCCAGTCAACTGCCACGTGGCGCCCAAGGCCGCAGGCTATTAGAGCCCGCGGCGCTTCGCTCTTGCCCTTTTGCCTCCCTGCACGGCCAAGTCCGGGCGCGCCTTGGGCCCGGGGGATACTGTCGGCGTTCTGGGAATGGGGGTCCCCAGACTTGCCTGCCTGCGGCCTGCGGCATGGCTCAAAAGGGGGCCAGCGCGGCCCATCTTCATCAACACAGACCCAAGACCCTCGCGAGGGGCCAAGCCTCGCGGGGCGGACGACACGGAGCTTCCTCAGGCACGGCCTCATTAGGCTGGCTCGCGGGGAGGCAGAGAGATCAAGGCGGGGTACCTCACGAGGTGCCCGTGACGCAAGCCATGACGACCAAAGGCGCCAGGCGGGCGCCAGCCGCGCAGTGTCCTCCTTTCCTCTTTGGTGCAAAGGGAGCAAGCGTAGGCGAGAGCATCAAGCAAAGGCACTCGTTTCGGTGCAACGAGACCAAGACCAGTCCAACGGCAGGGAGGAAGTCATTGTGGAGCCCAAGCCAGCGTCACCACCAGAGCCTTTGGCAGGCGAGGACCAACTTTACTCAGGATAAGTATACCAGATGTTCCCCTTCAAAATGGCCAATTGTTGGCGCCCTTCCCGCTTAATATTTGGGAAGAGGCCCAGGGCCTTTGCCTATAAATAGGACTAGCCACCCCCAGGGTAGAGGGGCAATCAAGAAGGGAGAATCTAGAAGCCAAGAGAGAAACTAGCTAGGATCGGATCGAGTAGCATCACACAGAGAGAGAGAGAGAGAGAGAGAGAGAGAAGGGCGACTGAACTCCTCCTAGCAGTTCATCCCCCCAGCCAAGAACAGACCCTCGCGAGGCTGTTCTTGCTTGTATTGCTCATCATCATCAGCCCAAGAGGCAATCCACCACACCACACACTGGAGTAGGGTATTACACCACAACGGTGCCCTGAACCAGTATAAACCCTGTGTCTCTTGTGCTGTTCTTTCCATAGCTTAGATCTTAGCGAGGCGGAGGGGTGCATGTAGGTAGAAGGCGAAATCTCCGCGCGCACCCCAGTGTTCGAACCTCAAGGGTCTGCCAGAACCCGAAATCTGATAGTGTCGTCGTGGGTGTGCTTGTTGTGTTGTGGGCACGATCGAAAGGTTGAAGAGACTAAGGTTATAATGGCCACGGGAATTAAAGGGGAAGCCGGACGGCCAGGAATATCGGCAGGCCTTGATGGTAGTTCTAATTTGCAGCGCGTAACTCCAGCATGCCGCACGCAACTGCATCGCGTGGGAACGTGCGTGGTGCAACCGCATGCATACGGGCCCCCTGACGTGATCGTGCGCACGCCCAACCGTTGGCAGAGCGCTCCGCGGTCGCCTCAACGGCGAGCAACCATATATATATATGCATATAGCAGTTGAACACGCAAGGAAAAGCTGTCCACAAGCCGAGCGCGCCGACAGACGCGAGCGGAGCACACCAACGGACATGAGGAGAGCGCGCGCCAACGGACGCGAGTAGAGCACACCGCGGCGCCTAACGACGAGCACATCACCCTGTGGCACCTAATGGCGGGATAGACCTTCATTCAAGCCAATCAAAATAAGACTAAAACGGACATGTCTGTATTGAGCAAAGGGATCACACATGTCTGTATTGACTAGAACGAGAATGCAATAGCAAAATAAGAATTAAGGCCACGATGATGCGATCGTAGTGGGGGTTACAGGAGGCAAGAAGAAAGATGCATCCATCAACATACGACCTCCTCCTCCTCAAACTCAGTCCGCCGGCCGGGCCACCGACCGGTGGCTAAGGAGCAGTGGCTTGTGTGCCGAGGTCAAGGTGCTTCTCAACTAAGGCATCCAAGGCTTCCAGCCGGCTGAAGAAGGCCAACGTCATAGCGTCCTCACTGGCCTTGTAGATACCTATGTACACGATTCGTTGGTACACATGGATGTGTAGCTCGACGGTTTCTTGCAGGGCGAGGTGCCTCGCGGTGAGCGCGACCTCCAGGTGGACATTCTTCATGGCGTCGGCGGGCAGTCACAGGGCCACCAGTGCTTCAAAGAGGTTCCGACCATGGAGGCCGATTAGGGTGGCAGGCAATGAGGAGCCCGGGCGCGCGGGCTGGAGGAGTATGGCGATGTCGTCCATGAGCTTCTTGACTATGGTGAACTTGTTGGTGCTGCGAACGATCATCTGGTCAAACTGAGAGTCGTAGCTGGCGTCGACGGCGGCCATCCACCAGCCGGTCGCCAACACCGTATCGAGACGATCCACGGTGCCATGCCGCAGGCTGGCTTCGTGGAGCATCTGGCACAGCCGCTGGCTGCTCGCGCACATCACCGCCATGGGTCTGGAGTGGGCACTTTTGCACTTATTAGTGTAGGTGCTTAGACAAATGCTTAGGTGCATACGATGTGGTAGATGCATTTGAATGGAGGGGCGACTTTATATGAGTGCAAACTGCATTGCATTCACGTCGTGCTGCCTCTTTTCTCGGTCCTCCCATTACTTCCCTCATGCATTCACACGATGCTAATTGAAGGAGAATGCATCATGGGCCATTCAACATTTTGGGAACCGCTACCCTCTCCCTCGTCTGCATCAAAGCCGTATCGGGAACTGCGCCGCCCGCTATCAAATTGAAAAGTACTGCGCCGCCCCGCTAGTGATTCACACGGTTCATCCAAAAGAACCGTTTGTGTTCAAGAGATGCACAAATCCTGCCCTCACTTTGCATACGGGTGTTCTATCTGAAACCATCGTGCTTGTTGTGAGAAGCTCTGGTTTGTGAGAAGCATATACCCAAACCTGCCCCAAATGGGACAAAAACTTTACCACGGCATGTTGATGCCGCTCCATGATAGCATGCCAAGTTTCATGAATTTCAGACGAGTTTTGGATTTACTAGAATTTAAAAACCAGGTATCACTACAAAAAAAAGACACATCCGTGACATTTTGGGCCGAACGAAATTTTTTTCTGTCATACATATGACACTTCTATGACGATAATTGTGACAAAACTCGGTATCATCATAGATGTGGTGGGCTCCTACTTCTATGACAAAAAATCATGACAGAAAACGGGCTTTTCGTCTTGGGCGGGCCGGAGAAGCAGCTGCATGACATTCTTTGAGCCGTCCATGACGGAAAAACCATGGTAGAAGCGTGGAGGTCTGTTTCCTCCATTTTGCGGTACGCCACACCCCTCCTGATCAACAGGACCCCCGTTTCGACCGTAGGAGGTCCGTTTCCTCCGTTTTGCGGTACGCCACACCCCTCCCGATGAACAGGATCGCGTTTCGAACATGGTCGGTCGAACATAAGGCCGTTTCCTCCGTTCTGCGGTACGCCGGGTCTCGTTTCCATCGCCTGTTCCGTCCAAGCCCTCCCGATGAACACGACGCATTCTGTTGCCTCCCCATGAACACAACGCATTCCGTTGCCTCCCCATGAACACGATGACGATGCTGTTTCTCTGTTCCGACCGAGCCATGTACACGAGCCCTGGCCGTACGTATGCGCGAGTAGGCGTTCGAGACCCCGCCCGTATGTACACATACGTGGCCGTATTTTCTTTCTTGCACCTTGGCCTCTATACATACGTGTACATGCTACGTGCGCGCCTCTACTATGACATGTGCGCGCCTCTACATCGACCAATATATATGAACGTACACGTTCGCGACCAGAATGACAACACTACGTACGCTTCGACCAGGTGGGTCCCGACTGTCAGGCACTTCCTTGCGTGCGAAGATGTAGCTGGTGGGTCCCAACAGTCAGGGGGGCGAATCGTTTTGTTTTTTTGCCCAAACGCACTTCCTTGTGTGCGAAGGTGTAGCTGGTGGGTCCCAGCAGTCAGGGGGGAAATGTTTTTTCGCGAAATATGGTGGCCCGTCCAGTGGGTCCCCGTTGTCAGGTGGAGGAATAATTATTTTGCACGTAATAAGGAGGCACTTCCTTGCTACGGTCGCGGACCCAGCTGTCAGCCTCTCCACGTACAGTCCACGTCCGATGGAAGTCGTTCCTTAACCACGTTGATCACGCCGCGCCGAGAGCATCAGGGCGGTGGACGACGGCGAGGCCTAGGAAGGGGACGACGGGGAGCCGGTGAAGACGCGGCAGTGGAAGCCCGCGCGGAGAGGAGTACTCGGGTTCGCTGGTTCGGCTGCGGTGTGAGGCTGCCGTCGCCGCAGGGCCTGGCCAGCGGTGGGAATAGTAGGGGGCGGTGAGGCCTCCACGGTAGCACAGCCGGCCGCGGGAGGCAGGAGCATGCGGCACGACCGGCGCTGCTTTGGGCGGCTGGAGCAAGAAGACCAGAGGTTGAAGAAGAACTACGGCCGTTGGATGGACATCGTACAGTCACTAGAGCTAGAATCATTCATATTGACTAAAGTTGACAAAGGCCCCCATCCCAGTCAACTTAGTAGGCCCACAAGTCAGCCTCCCACCATGGTGGGTCCCAGCTAGCAGGGGGAGTATTCATTTTTTTGTGCGTAATAAGGAGGCACCTCCGGCGGGTCCGAGCTGACAGTGGGGGGAACGTTTTTTTCACGAAATACGCTGGCCCGTCCGGTGGGTCCGAGCAGTCATGGGGGAAACGTTTTTTTCGCGAAATAAGGTGGCCCGTCCGGTGGGTCCCTGCTGTAAGGTGGAGGAATAATTATTTTGCGCGTAATAAGGAGGCACTTCCTTGCGGCCGCCTGGACCCAGCTGTCTCCACGTACAGTACTCTTCCGATGGAAGTCGGTTGTTGACCACTGAGGGAGTCCTGGATTAGGGGGTGTCCGGATGGCCGGACTATACCTTCAGCCGGACTCCTTGACTATGAAGATACAAGATTGAAGACTTCGTCCCGTGTCCGGAAGGGACTTTCCTTGGCATGGAAGGCAAGCTTGGCGATACGGATATGTAGATCTCCTACCATTGTAACCGACTTTGTGTAACCCTAACCCTCTCCGGTGTCTATATAAACCGGAGGGTTTTAGTCCGTAGGACAACATATAGAACAACAATCATACCATAGGCTAGCTTCTAGGGTTTAGCCTCTCTGATCTCGTGGTAGATCTACTCTTGTACTACCCATATCATCAATATTAATCAAGCAGGACGTAGGGTTTTACCTCCATCAAGAGGGCCCGAACCTGGGTAAAACTTCGTGTCCCTTGCCTCCTGTTACCATCCGGCCTAGATGCACAGTTCGGGACCTCCTACCCGAGATCCGCCGGTTTTGACACCGACATTGGTGCTTTCATTGAGAGTTCCTCTGTGTCGTCGCTGTTAGGCTTGATGGCTCCTACGGTCATCAATAGCGATCCAGTCCAGGGTGAGACCTTCCTCCCCAGACAGATCTTCGTCTTCGGCGGCTTCGCACTGCAGATCGAAAGCTATGCCCCTGGCCGTCAGGTCAGACTTGGAAGTTTAAACTACACGGCTGACATCCGCGGGGACTTGATCCTCGACGGATTCGAGCCACTGCCGAGCACGCCGCACTGTCATGACGAGCATGATCTAGCTCTGCCGTCGAATAGTGCCCTGGAGGCCGCACCCGCGTCGGCTTCGACCCTTAATTCGGAGCCAACTGTGTCGATCGAGGATGGGTGGTTGGATGCCGCCTCAGGGGCTGCGATCCCAACGGCGATCAAGCCGAACACCAGCCCTGCACTCCGCGAGACTCGTGACTCCAAGGAGCCGGACTCCTCTCCGGACTCCGAACCCTCCGCGCCCCTGCCGATCGAATCCAATTGGGCGCCGATCATGGAGTTTACTGCCGCGGACATCTTTCAGCACTCGCCTTTCGGCGATATTCTGAAAACACTAAAGTCTCTCTCTTTATCAGGAGAGCCCTGGCCGAACTACGGTCAGCAAGGTTGGGATATGGGCGATGAAGAAATTCAAAGCCCACCCACCACCCACTTTGTAGCCACTGTCGACGATTTAACCGACATGCTCGACTTCGACTCCGAAGACATCGACGGTATGGACACCGATGCAGGAGACGATGAAGAACCAGCGCCTATTGGGCCCTGGAAAGCCACCTCGTCGTATGGCATATACATGGTGGACACCCCAAAAGAAGGAGATGGCGATGGAACAACGGAGGATGACCCCTCCAAGAAACAGCCTAAGCGCCAGCGTCAGCGGCGCCGCTCAAAATCCCGCCAAAGCAAACATGGCGATTCCGGCACGAGAGATAATAATACTCCGGAGAGTGTCGAAGAAAACCCCCTCCAGCAAGATTTAGCATAGGAGGATGGAGAAGCCAGCCCTCATGAGAGAGCGGTAGACAGAGAGGTCGAGGACGATAATTATACGCCTCCCTCTGAAGACGAGGCAAGCCTCGACGATGACGAATACGTCGTGCCAGAGGATCCCGTCGAGCAAGAGCGGTTTCAACGCAGGCTTATGGCCACGGCAAGAAGCCTCAAGAAAAAATAACAACAACTTAGAGCTGATCAAGATTTGCTAGTCGACAGATGGACTGAAGTCCTTGCGGCCGAAGAGCATAAACTCGAACGCCCCTCCAAGAGCTACCCAAAGCGCAGGTTGCTACCCCGATTAGAGGAGGAAGCACTTAAACCTACATCACCAGCACTTGATACGATCGACCGGCCACCTCGTGGCCGCGACAGAGAGGCCACTCGGCCCTCCACTCAAGCCGCACCCCGTACCAAGGCACGGGAAAATGCGCCTGACCTACGAGATATGTTGGAGGACAAGGCATGGCAAACAAGATCGATCTACGGATCACGTGGGCGCCCCACGACTCGAGACAGTAACCGTCACGCAGAACACAAATCCGGCAGGGCCAAACACAGTAGACAAAGCTCATTGGAGCTACGTCGTGATATAGCCCAGTACAAAGGTGCCGCACACCCACTATGCTTCACAGACGAAGTAATGGGTCATCAAATCCCGGAGGGTTTCAAACCCGTAAACATCGAATCATATGATGGCACAACAGATCCTGCCGTATGGATCGAGGATTATCTCCTTCATATCCATATGGCCCGCCGCGATGATCTACACGCCATCAAATACCTCCCACTCAAGATTAAAGGACCAGCTCGGCATTGTCTTAACAGCTTGCTAGCAGGATCAATCAGTTGTTGGGAGGACCTGGAAGCCGCATTCCTCGACAATTTCCAGGGCACTTATGTGCGACCCCCAGACGCAGATGACCTAAGCCACGTAATTCAGCAGCTAGATGAATCGGCCAGGCAATTCTGGACATGGTTCCTAACAAAGAAAAATCAAATAGTCGACTGTCCGGATGCAGAGGCCCTAGCAGCCTTCGAGCACAATATCCGTGACGAGTGGCTTGCCAGGCACCTTGGACAGGAAAAGCCGAAATCTATGGCAGCACTCACGACACTCATGACTCGCTTTTGCGCGGGAGAAGATAGCTGGCTTGCTCGTAGCAACAATATGACCAAGAACCCTGGTAATTCGGATACAGGGACAGTAGTGGCAGGTCGCGTCGCAACAAGGAGAAGCGCCGCATTAACGGCGACAATGCTGAGGATACGACAGTTAATGCCGGATTCAGAGGCTATAAATCCGGTCAGCGGAAAAAGCCATTCAAAAGAAATCCTAGGGGCCCGTCCAGTTTGGACCGAATACTCGACCACTTGTGCCAGATACACGGCACCCCCGAAAAGCCGGCCAATCACACCAACAGGGATTGTTGGGTGTTCAAGCAGGCAGGCAAGTTAAATGCCGAAAATACTGACAAGGGGCTGCATAGCGATGACGATGAAGAGCCCCGGCCGCCGAACAACAGTGGACAGAAGGGTTTCCCCCCACAAGTGCGGACGGTGAACATGATATACGCAACCCACATCCCCAAGAGGGAGCGGAAGCGCGCGTTAAGGGACGTATACGCAGTAGAGCCAGTCGCCCCAAAGTTCAACCCATGGTCCTCCTTCCCGATCACCTTTGATCGAAGGGACCATCCCACTAGCACCCGTCATGGTGGATTCGCCGCATTGGTTCTAGACCCAATTATTGACGGATTTCATCTCACTAGAGTCCTTATGGACGGCGGCAGCAGCCTGAACCTGCTTTACTAGGATACAGTGCGGAAAATGGGCATAGATCCCTCGAGGATTAAGCCCACCAAAACGACCTTTAAAGGCGTAATACGAGGTGTAGAGGCCAACTGTACAGGCTTAGTCACACTTGAAGTGGTCTTCGGATCTCCGGATAATTTCCACAACGAGGAGTTAATCTTCGACATAGTCCCATTCCGCAGTGGCTATCACGCACTGCTCGGGCGAACCGCATTTGCCAAGTTCAATGCGGTACCACACTACGCATACCTTAAGCTCAAGATGCCTGGCCCTCGAGGAGTAATTAAGGTCAATGGAAACACCGAACACTCCCTCCGAACGGAGGAGCACACGGCGACCCTTGCAGCGGAAGTATAAAGCAGCCTCTCCAGGCAGTTCTCTAGTCCGGCCATTAAACGTCCAGACACCGTCAAGCGCGCCCGGAGTAACCTACAACAAGACCGCCTGGCACGTTCAGAGCAGGCATAGCAATGCGGCCCCAACCCCAGCCCTCGCAAAAATGCGACACCAGTGCTTCACGTACATAACTACGCTCTAGAAATACCATGGGTACAGGGGGAGGGGCACTATCACGGCACACCCGAAACACGGCTTAAACCGCACCAGGGGCTGCCGATTTTTTAATTTTCTCTTACTTTCAGGACTCCATTCTTCGGAAGGCCTGTTCAGCAGTTCAATTGCCACACAAACGATGCAAGAACCAGGGAAGTAGACAAGCCATGCCGCATTACGGAACTCCCAGGTGGTCTTTATCACAAGCAGTATACCTGTTTCGCATACCATTCCGCAGCCTGCCCCTGGAGCGAACATGTTAAATAGTCCAACGTTTTGCTTATCGCATTATTTTGTATCGTTCTGCTTTGATCGTAGCCCTTTTTAATAAACAATGCATAGCTTTTGTCTATTTTTGCATTACTCTTTTTTTACAAATATATGTTCCTTAACGACATGCTGCACCCGTACACTTTGGTACGGCCAAAATACGCCAGGGGCTTTAGTACCCCTCAATATGGTGTCAGAAGTTCGAACACTTTAACAAGTGCGGCACCCCGAACTTATATCATTATATGCATCGGCTCTGAATCATGTCTTGGGTCAATAGTTGGGTTTACCCGACTCCTATGTTTTGGTGCCTTACGTTCCGCTATATCGGCTAAGGTAGCACTAGGAGAACTACTACGATTGTGCCCCAGTTGAGCTGGGTCGAGCACCTCAGTAGAGAAAGCTAAAACTGACTGTCATGATGAAGCGAGAGCTGGTCACTGTTCGAGAGGTTTTTTGAGTCCCTAAAGACTTATGCCGCTTAGAGCGAGGAGTCGGCTCTGTCCGGCCAAGGCATGGATAGCGCCCCGAAATCGGTCTTCCGAATACCAGGGGCTTCGCTGAAATTTAAAATTATAGAATTCTTATGGCTAAGTGAGAGTGTTCACGCATTATAGTCCGATTGCCTTGTTCGTTGGGCTGAGCGCCTCCCTCGAAGGACCCAAACATGGGAAAAAGAGTGCTCAGGTTTATCCCCGAACACCCCAGCACTAGCAGCACGGGGGCAGAAGCCGACGACTCGCCATCTCTCAGAATTGATAAACAGCCGCACAGAAGGTAATATTTTAAATTCCTACAGCATTGCTTTGCGCACATGAAAAAGTTTTCAGCGCACAGGAAAAAACGAGCAAGTTTTACTCAAAAATTACATCCCTGGAACATTCATCCGCCATAAGGCAGGCACCCTTCAGAACATCCTTATAATAATTCTCGGGCTTGCGATGCTCCTTCCCCGGTGGTGGCCCGTCCTTCACAAGCTTCTCAGCATCCAGCTTGCCCCGGTGCACCTTAGCACGGGCAAGGGCCCTACGGGCACCTTCAATGCAGACGGAGCGCTTGATGACTTTGAGCCTTGGATAGGCCCCCATCAGCCGCCGCACCAGCCCAAAATAGCTCCCAGGCAGAGCCTCTCCAGGCCACAGCCGAACTATGAGGCCCTTCATGGCCTGTTCGGCCGCCTTGTGAAGCTCGACCAGTTGCTTCAGCTGGTCGCTCAGGGGCACGGGGTGTCCGGCCTCAGCATACTGAGACCAGAACACCTTCTCTATCGAGCTGCCTTCCTCGGCTCGATAGAATGCGGCGGCATTGGACACGCTACGGGGAAGATCTGTGAATGCTCCTGGAGAGCTCCGGATTCGGGTAAGTAACAAGTAACTTACGTTTACGTGTTTGCTTTGCCTAAAGAATGCCTTACCCGTTGCTATCTTTTTCACCTCATCCAACTCCTGGAGGGTCTTCTGGGATTCGGCCTTGGCAGACTTGGCATTTTCAATAGCCACCGCAAGCTCGGACGCTCGCGTCTTTGAGTCAAGCTCCAAACTCTCATGTTTTTCCATGAGAGCCTGGAGCTCCTGCCGCACCTTGCCAACCTCAGCCTCATACTTCTCCCGCTCGGTGCGCTCCGTGGCCGCCCTCTTCTCGACCTCGAGCAGCGCTTGCTTAAGGGTCGCCACCTCAGACGTGGCCCCTACAATAGCCACGATAATCCTGTCATTTTTTGGAATTGCACCTTTATATATATATATATATATATATATATATATATATATATATATATATATATATAAACAAGGTATTTCTTACCTTCCTTGTCCTCAAGCTGCTTCTTGGCACGCCCGAGCTCTTGCTCGGACTGCTCTAGGTTCTGCTTTAGCGTGTCCACTTCCGCAGTCAGTGCGGCGGATGCCAGCAGAGAAGCCTGCATACGCATATTGACTCCTTTTTGATAGACTCCTACGAATTTTATTTGATCCTCTATTCGGCTATTCTTCCCGAATGCCAAACAGAGCATCAGGGGCTACTGTCTATGCGGTAATATTATTTACACATTCTTTACTTACCTCAAAGCCTGTTAAAAGGCTAGTACAAGCTTCAGTCAGTCCGCTCTTGGCGGACTGAACCTTCTGGACCACCGCACTCATAATGGTGCGGTGCTCCTCGTCGAAGGAGGCGCCTTTGAGCGCCTCCAACAGACTGTCCGGCGCCTCTGGTTGGACGGGGGTCACCGACACGGAGGGCTTGCTCCTCTTGGAAGGAGGTCGCCCGCCGGACTCTGGAACCTTTGAAGGTTCCGGAGCGGTGTCCGGCCTAGAGCCGGACTTGGAGCCCTGGGGGGTTTTATCCCCTTTACTCCTAGAGTCCAGGAGGTCACCTTGCGGCGCCTCCAGGACCACCTCCTCCCGGCTTGGAACCTGTTGGGACAACACTTCGGCGTCGTCCGTAGGGCGGGGGGAGGAAGCCGTCGGAAGCGAATTCACATCCGACGAGTCTAGTGAACCGCTCGACGATGCGTCGAGCCGGTCTTTGGGTGGGCTGCATAAACATATTCAACATAAGGGAAAGCTGTGCAATAAAGGAATACTATGAATTACTCTAGAATCCGGATACTTATGATTTCGCCAGGGGCTTGGCCCTGAGCGGCCACTCCACTCCGCCGTCGTCGGCGTCGGTGGAGTAGTCCGGAGGAAGGGTTTTCCCCTTCTTGGACCCTTCGGCCTCCTCAGTGAGGGCGGCCTTCCTTTTCTTCTCTCCCCCCACTGGAGGGGGAGAGGTCTCTTCTTCCTCCTCCTCGTCTTCACGGGAGGACTGCGCCTTGGAGCCGTCGGATGATGAACTCGACACCTTCTGGCGTCGGGCACTTTTTTGAGTCCCCATGGCCCTCTTCGTGGCCTTCTTCTCTGGCACCACATAGGGTGCCGGAACCAGCAGCTTCGCCAAGCGAGCGTCCGCTGGGCCTTCGGGCAAAGGAGCCGGACAGTTGATCTATCCGGACGTCTCCCGCCAATCCTGTCAAAGGTAAGGGAGCTTAGATCCCGCATGGAGTCAAACTATGAAAAACTGATACCCTGTAAAAGGTAAAAACAGCTTACCGCATGAGCGTGGCGCTGCGTACTGAATCCGCGATCCTCGGTAGTGGATGCGGGGGCCTCGGCGCCCTTGAAAAGCACCTTCCAGGCATCTTCGTACGTCGTGTCGAAGAGCCTGCTCACAGTTCGGTGCCGTGCCGGGTCGAACTCCCATAGGTTGAAGGCCCATTGTTGACACGGGAGGATCCGGCGGATGAGCATAACCTGGACTATGTTGACAAGTTTGAGCTTCTTGTCCACCAGGGTTTGGACGCACGTTTGGAGTCCGGTCAGCTCTCCTTTTTTACCCCATGACAGGCCCGTCTCCTTCCAGGAGGTAAGCCGCGTAGGGGGTCCAGATCGGAACTCGGGGGCTGCGACCCATTCAGGGTCGCGCGGCTCGGTGATGTAAAACCACCCCGATTGCCACCCCTTCAGGGTCTCCACAAAGGAGCCCTCGAGCCATAAGACGTTGGGCATCTTGCCCACCATGGTGCCTCCGCACTCCGCCTGGTTGCCGTGCACCACCCTCGGCTTGACATTGAAAGTCTTGAGCCATAGGCCGAAATGGGGGCGGATACGGAGAAAAGCCTCGCACACGATAATAAACGCCGAGATGTTGAGGACAAAGTTTGGGGCCAGATCATGGAAATCCAGGCCATAGTAGAACATGAGCCCTCGGACAAATGGGTGGAGAGGAAATCCCAGTCTGCGGAGGAAATGGGGGAGGAACACCACCCTCTCATGGGGCCTAGGGGTGGGGAGGAGCTTCCCCTCTTCAGGAAGCCGGTGCGCAATGTCGTTAGACAAGTATCTGGCCTTCCTTAGTCTTTTGATGTGTCCCTCCGTAATGGAGGAGACCATCCACTTGCCTCCCGCTTCGGACATGGCTGGAGAAGGTGGAGGTGGGGAGTGCGGACTTGGGCGCTGGAGCTTGAGTGCGCGAAAATGGATAGGCAAAGGAGGAAGAAGGTGTAGGTGAAAAGGTGGATCCTTATCCCCTTATATGGGTGGACGCAACTACGTGTCCCCAGCGGCCTGGTAAAACTTGCTTATCCCCAAGCGCCGTAATCAATGGAGCGGTTGGGTTACCCACACCCATATTGATGAGAATCCCGGAATAAGGGGACACGATCTCTGCTTCGACGAGACGTGCCAAGGAAACCGCCTCGCATGACACACTGAGGTGGGATAATAAAACGATTCGAATAAAGGCTTGGCCGTGGTGCGTCACACTACGGAATATGTCAGCAGATTAGATTTGTGTAAATATTATTCTCTCTATGGCAATATGTGGAAACTTATTTTGCAGAGCCGGACACTATCTTTGTGTTCGAAATCTTCTATGAAGTACTTGGAGGAGGAACCCGCCTTGCAATGCCGAAGACAATCTGCGCGCCGGACTCGTCGTCATTGAAGCCTGGTTCAGGGGCTACTAAGGGAGTCCTGGATTAGAGGGTGTCCGGATGGCCGGACTATACCTTCAGCCAGACTCCTGGACTATGAAGATACAAGATTGAAGACTTTGTCTCGTGTCCGGAAGGGACTTTCCTTGGCGTGGAAGGCAAGCTTGGCGATACGGATATGTAGATCTTCTACCATTGTAACCGACTTTGTGTAACCCTAACCCTCTCCGGTGTCTATATAAACCGGAGGGTTTTAGTCCGTAGGACAACATATGGAACAACAATCATACCATTGGCTAGCTTCTAGGGTTAGCCTCTCCGATCTCGTGGTAGATCTACTCTTGTACTACCCATATCATCAATATTAATCAAGCAGGACGTAGGGTTTTACCTCCATCAAGAGGGCCCAAACCTGGGTAAAACTTCATGTCCCTTGCCTCCTGTTACCATCCGGCCTAGACGCACAGTTCGGGACCCCCTACCCGAGATCCGCCAGTTTTGACACCGACAACCACGTTGACCACGCCGCGCCGAGAGCACCAGGGCGGTGGTCTGGACGATGGCGAGGCCTAGGAAGGGGACGACGCGGAGCCGGGGAAGACGCAGTAGTGGAAGCCCACGCGGAGAGAGTACGAGGGTTCACTGGTTCGGCTGCGGTGTGAGGCTGCCGTCGCTGCAGAGTAACGGGGGGTGTGGGTGAGTGGAGGGATGGCCTGGCCAGCGGTGGGAGTAGTATGGGGGCGGTGAAGCCTCCGCGGCGGCACAGCCGGCCACGGGAGGCAGGAGCAGGCGGCACGACCGGCTCTGCTTTGGGCGGCTGGACCAAGAAGACCAGAGGTTGAAGAAGCACTACTTCCGTTGGATGGACATCGTACGATCACTAACGCTAGAAACGTTTAGTATTGACTAAGTTGACAAAGCTCTTGGTACGCTCCAACTTAGTAGGCCCCCAGGTCAGCCTCCAAAACGGTGCGCCCCAGATGTCAGGGGGAGGAATCATTTTTTGGGCAGCCGAAGCTAGGAATATCCGAGATTGAAGAAGAAGCACGACATCCGTTGGATAGACATCCAACGGCCACTGCTGCTAGAACCGTGTGTTGACTATAATAAGTTGGCAAAGCCTTGCATACGTGTCAAATTATTTTTTTAGGGGATGCGTCACTTAGTAGGCCCACAAGTGTGTGGCAGAGAACTTATAGCCCATTTGTGTTTTGTAAGAATGTACAACCTATTTTGGAATTCTAATGGAATTTACAACAACCCATTTACAGTTTGTTAAAAGTACAGCCCATTTTCTAGCTAGGACAATGATTAATAATTTCAACCAACCATTGAAGACAGAATTCAATAAAATTTCCCACATTTTGATGGGCTCCGAATTATTTTTATCCCGAAATTTCTAGTCATATTAAATATAAATTTGTATTACGTAAAAATCCAATGAAACATTGCACGTGCAACAATGAAAATTTAAGATTTTCAAAATCCATAAATAATATTTTATAAACTAATTTTGTGTTTGGTGCATTTTTTGTAGTTACTGCCCAGTTTTTATAATTACATCCAATTTATTATTTTTTAAAGCCCATTTTCATGTTAAGCCTAATGCATCCCTCCTAGGAAAGATTTGCAGCCCAGCGGGACGGAGAATAACAAGTTGACCTTGCCTGGGTATTCCTCAAAAAGACGTATAGCTCGGCTAGCCATTTTCATCCTGAAAAAAATTAGTATCTGGGCTAGATAGCTGGCCTGGGCTAGACGGGCCACAGCCCGCCCAGTTAATACCTTGCTCTCCTCTGAACAACAACGGAATCATCGCCAAGAAAAACTCTGCAGTGCTCACGCCTCAAAAACCCAAATACTGCTCGAGCTGCTTAGTCCCAGTTGTCGGCCGCACCTTGTGCAATTCTCTCGTTTATATTGACTACATAGGTTGACAATGGTGTGGGACCGTGATGTCAGGAAACCAGGAGAAAAAAAATATAGTTGTACATAATAAGGAGGCACTTGTGTACGTACGGCTATGGCCCTAGTGGGTCCCTAGTGTCATCCAGTCAAAATAAAGTCATCTCCTGAATCCTCATGTTCGTTGACGATGTTAACAATGCTCGGCGCCACCGCGAGCACAACAACTCAAAGGACAACGGAGAGGGCCTCGCGGGCCCTACGGATGGTCTGATACAGCGCCCGCTACTCATTCAGGAAGCCTGGATCATCGGACACCTATGAGCACCTTTGAGAAACTGAGATGACATGAAACGGTAAGGCCATGCTTGGGAGCTCTTGTTTATTTCAAACATGTATTAACATACAAGTGTAATTTACTCGTCATCGAAAACAACACGTAAAATACAGGCGTAATGAAACCGAGGGCCCAAGGTCTGTAAGTAAAACCGGCAGGTCACGCGTGTAATTTGAGTGACCAGTGTATATTTTACGAGCACTTCTATATGGACGACATTACCAGATGATACATGCACGACGTGCGTATCATGCCATCCATGGGCAAGGCTGAAACAGCAGCTAACGGCTGGATTAGCAATCGTCCGAGTGCCGTTCAACGTTTTTATCATGTGTCAAGTACTTCCGATATTTTACTAGTCAAAATTGACCAACCAAGCGCCTTCGCCCGAGGCCATCTGCTTTAATTTACAAGCGTCAATTTTACAAGCGGTTTTGGTTGGAAAATGAGGATCGAATCACGGCCTAATATTATGAGTTGGTCGGAAGATCATATGGTTTCACGTCTAACCTACCCGACTTGTCGTATAGGCTATGAATGAAACATCAGACGATGAACTTCTTAAGCACGGAAACAACAGAAGAGGATGATCTTCTTAACAAGAAAATCACAGGCATTAGATCGACATGCAAAATAATACGAAGCATTATTCTCAGGAGACACGGTGAACAGCTCGTCATGCCGCAAGCCACAACATTCCAAGCTCAACTTTGCAATCAAACACAAGGCCTGGCATTACATAGACAATATTCAGAACAAACTCTTAACACAGGAATATCTCAGCAGAGTAACTATTTACTTCTAAACTGAACACAGGAATAGGAAAAAACACTCGACGCTGCTCACAGCAAGGGTGTCCCACTCAAAAATATCAAATGCATGTCTTCTGGCTAACATCAATGAGCAAATTTTGACAAGGTTTTCCAATTCCAATATATTAAACTAACGTCTTCTTGCTAACATCAATGATTAAACTTTGACAAGCTTTTCCCATTCAAAATATGTAATGCCTATGATCGTGGAGTCCTGTCGTAGCTTTTGTACTTGTTTGGGCACTTTTTGCCCAGGGCACTCCACGTGTTGTTAAATTGCCAATGGTATATGCAGACTAGTCATGTCACCGGTGTCTAATAATACTCTGTAAAGCTTCTCGATCATTCCTTCTGTAATGTAGCGCAAACAGTGACTGCTTCTTTCTGCAAAGTGGAACGACCAACTAGACCCAATAATGCAGCAGTTTGCCTTACACATTGGCTCCTTTTGTGCAGTTTAACTAAAATCGAAGTCGGAATAAAACCGATCTTTAATTTTGATATCCCTGTAAGCAACAATAGGTATAAGGGAAACAATTACTAAGAAATAACGGTTGATGACTTGTACTCCCAGAAGAAAAGCATCTACTGATCTACTTTATCTTAATGGGAAACAAAGCAGGAGAGTAGCAATTCTCCATCAGTGCGATTCATTCATATTGACTGAGACATTATCTTAACAATGCCTTGTTTCAACATGTATAAAGAACGACAAAGCTTATAAAGGGGGTGATGCTGAATTTGTTGTAACAAAGCAACAAGCATCATGTCTGGGTTGGTCCCATTTTCGTTCACTACTTAATGGGAAAAGACAGCAATACAATAGCTTCAATTCATCATTTATTTAAAATAGTACCAATACAAGTAGCACATCATCTCAAAACACACTGCACGATCATGTGGATGAAGGTAAGTACCATCCTGTCATGACGCACACAAGATCACGTACGAATTTGCCAACACGAATAGGAAATCCAATCTCGTTTTGTGCAGTTGCACTGAAATCAAGCAAAGTGTTTCGCGTAGCAAAGAAAAATGTCACAATAGCAACAAGTTGAATAGATATCCCTGTATAAACAGAGGCAAAAAAGGAATCAATTACTGTCTAATAAAGGAGGGTGAAACATGCGGCCACAAAAATGGTAATCCCGCCAATCCCTAACAAGTGTTGCAGTTTTGAAATAAGATTCAGTAGTTAATTCTGAGAGTGACATCTATTACTGGCTTATAAAGGGGGTGATGCTGAATTTCTTGTAACAAAGCAACAAGCATCATGTCTGGGTTGGTCCCATTTTTGTTCACTACTTAATGGGAAAAGACAGCAATACAATAGCTTCAATTCATCATTTATTTAAAATAGTACCAATACAAGTAGCACCGCATCTCAAAGCACACTGCACAATCATGTGGATGAAGGCCTGTTCTGACCTTTCATGAGACGACCAACATAAAATACGAATCTACCAACACGAATAGGAAATCCAATCAACTTTTGTGCAGTTGCACTGAAATCAAGCAAAGTTGTCGGTGTGACATTTAAGTTTTCTATAGCAACAAGTTGAATAGATATCCCTGTCTTAAGAGGCAAAAAAGAAAACAATTATTGGCCAATAAAGGAGGATGAAACATGCGGCCACAAAAAGAAGCATCTACCTTATCTTGATGGAAAACAAAGTATAGGACAGTAGCATTTCTAAAACGGTTGCATTGATTCATATTAATAGAGAAATTCTTTTAAAACAGATCAGCAGTTAATTCTAAGATTAACAACAGCAAAATAGCTGCATGGGACATGCCAGCACCATGTGCGTCCACACGTATAAATGGGTGATGCAGAGTATGTAGCCAAGCAGCATATATGCGCTGGTCCCATATTTGTTCTCTTTGAACCTTCTTCCTATATGAGGGCAGCAAATCTAGTCGTGCACAAACTACCTGACCCCCCAGTTTATTTCCCTTTTCAATGAAGAGATCGGTTCCTTACAGATGTGTGTACTGGGTTACCCCCTTTTTCCCTTTTCGACCTACAAAGCGGCTGGATAGCCAGTCTATACTACTTTCCACCTCTCCTTTCCTCATTGAACCACGTCCTAGATTCTTGCTCCAACCCACCGCACCCTTCTTTCCTCTTTGAACCAAGACCTAGATTCGACTACAGATCGAAAAAGATCCACATGCAGCTAGAGCAACGACGGTTTCAAAGAAACTTTTACCTTAGGGTCGTCAGGATGTGGCAAGGCGTGCGGCAGGAGGCCGGATCTGCCCACACTATGTATGGCAGCAAGGAAAAAGGGTTCGGTGGCCCTCCCGCATAGGCGCTGGGTGAAAGAGAACAGCGCAGCCGGCAGTGGATTGCCTCCCTCGCCGAAGGCGATAGAGTGAACGCTGCACCTCCTCCCCTTCCCGGTGCGACGGGATAAGGACGCCTCCTTCACCAGCTGTGAGGGGGGAGAGAGAGACAAGAGGCCAATGCAGTCTTGTTTAGATCTGGTGAAGAGAGGGTGAGACACTGTGAATATAGCAAACCCTAGCAAATGAACGCTGAGCCTCCAGCGTCTAAAATATATGTAGTGCGGCGAGCGTGTGGAGAGTGCAAACCCTAGCGAACAAGCGCTGAGGCTCCCGCTTATATATATATATATATATACTACTTTAGTACATACTGAGTTCCGGTGCCTTCACTGCACCTACTTTTGGCTGTATGACAGGTGAGCCAGCCACATTTTGGGCCCACCTGTCGTAAAACCCTAGCGAAAATTGCACCAACGTGAAAGACGACCGCGTCTCCAACGCAACCAAGGTGAACTGACGAAGGATATCATCTTTGTGCATAGTAAGCAAAGAGCACTGATGGAAGACAGCTTGTTTTTCGTCGAAAATCGATCAGCTTCACCAGCCGACGCAACCATGAGGCGCAACCATGAGCATCGATAGGTCATCGTGGTGATCCATCATCCATTTGGCATCAAGTTTGGGTAAGGCACCTAAGAAGTTCGACAAATCCTCACTGTGGTATGTTTCTTCTCAGTAATCAAGCTTGAGGAAGGAAGAACCACGTGGTAGAGGACAGTGAGGCGGAACAACAATGGCCATCCAATTTTGTGTAGTTCCACTAAAATTGAGGAAGACATGCCCGGGTATGGAGACACGCATCGCTGTTTCCAAAAATATAAAAAAGGGTTAGCAATGACATCTCAATTGTCAATAAGAATTAATGAAAAGTACACCAACAAACAGAAGCATCATAATTATCTTGATGGGAACTAAACCAGGATACCCAAGAAAAAAACATTTCTTCATTTAACCAGTGATAGTACTACCACCATATGGACAATGACCGCACAACCACCATGTACTTTTTGCCGAAACAACATGTATATCTCCACCGAGGCATAAATCAGGACAACTTTTTGAGTGGCATTTCCTCTATAATAGTACTAGTAGGTGATGTTGGACCAGCCGACGAACCCTAGCTACTATGCATGGGGAGCTGGGGAGTAGTCGCATAGAAGAAAACCCACACGCAGTGACCTGGGGAGCTGGACCAGTACAAGAAGTTATACCTCAGGTGGGGGAGATGTCGTTTAGGCGGGCGGGCGGGATCTGCCCACACGACGGCAGCGAACAAGGGCGCGAAGGATCTTCGTCCGCGCCAGCGCCGGCTCCGAGAGGACAGTGCGCATCGGCTTCCTTCATCGCCGATGGCGACAACGTCAACGCTGCACCTCCTCACTTCCCGCAACGGACGGGATTCGGCTGGATCTGTGACCACCGGTGAGGAGAGAGATAGAGTGGACACTGTCATCTTGTTTTGATATGGAGAGGGTGAGAGAGCGAGACGCGAGAAACTCTATCAAACAAGAGGCTATAATGGAGTAAAAAAATCTCTCCATAGCAGTGGTTTTAAATAGAATACGCGCGTTCCCAGAAAAAAGAAACGAAACCCGGCGGACAATTTTTTAAGGGTCTGTCTAGGACACATCTAGATGTGACATAGTTATGTCACATATAAGTTGATTTCCACTCTGTTTGTGGTCTGTTCCTAGTTTTTTTGTTTCTTGTTGCTACATTATATACTTGTGGGAGCTTGGATGTGATATCCTCAAATAACATCTAGATGTGAATTAGACAGACTGATTTTCTAACGTACCAAGAAAGAAAACTCGATCAAAAACACTCCCCCGCTTCCAGGTCGCGAGAGTCGTCGCGCACACACACACATAGACATAGACATGCATATCCTTGTTTACGTAAAATTCCATTTCCATCTCCATCTCCAATCATATTTGTCCAACTGGCACATTATTTACGTTGTTAATTATATACGCGGCAATATTAACATACAATATCTCTTGTTTGCGCATGTCCGGACCGCTGCCACGGCCGGTCCTGACCAACCCGAACCCTCTTCATCACCCGCGTGTGCTTTTCGCCCGAAACGGTCAGTGCCGCATTCATGCCCGGCCAGAGCGGACGCGACCTCTCACTGGTGCCGGCATTGATTGCGGCGCGCCAGCCGAGAGAGCGTCGCCCGCGCCGCTTCCGGGTGCACGCGGCTATTCCGCGTTCAACGGTCACAATAGCCGGCTACAACATGCACGATCTCTTCCAGTAGTAAGTTCTTGGGAGTCCGTGCTACAGCTAGCTGTCCTCCCCCAACTCGTCAATCTCTTCCAATAGTGCTAGTACTCCATGGCGCAATCCATCGACAAGCAGGCGGGAAAGTTATGGTATACTACTCGGTTTGCGGTGAGTGGCATGCCGAGTGACCGTGTGGGGTCGAGCCGTGGAGGAGGGTGAGACACGAACACGACAGACGTGATTTAAATGTTGGTTTTGCTCGATGGCGCGATCCAACGAAACGAAACGTTGGTTTCTCTCTGTTTCCATTTTTTCTCCGGAAAAACGAAAACTTTTCCACTCCATTTTCTTTCCTATTCCAAGGTTGCCCCGTTACAACATTCCATCAAATACAAAGGAAAACTAACATGCATGCTGATGCATCTCAATGATTCACAAATCATAGCCAATATTTACTTCACAACTAAAGAAAAAGGTTGTGAGAGCGTGTACGATAGAAAAACTACTGATGGGGTCACTACGACTTAAACCCTAAACCCTAAACATGATTTAATTTCCTGGCCAGGTAGAACATGTCGAAGGAATGTGCTAGAGGGAGATTCTTTAGTGAGAATGTCAGCAACAACAGAAGCAGCACTCTTTGGTTCTCCACCTTCTGGTACCTCTTGTTCCATAGCACTTTCCATGTCGGGAAGGAAAGACGGCTGGCACCCTTGGATCATATGATGCTTTTGTGCAGTTCCACTAAAATTGACCTGAGCATCCCTAATGGCAAAGATATTGAAGAAGTGTGATTAGAATAATAGTACTGGCACTAGTTCATGAGACATAAACTCATCACAAATAGAAGCCGGTAGAAGTAGAGAAAGATCGACATGGAGATGGAGCTACGGCAGTGGAGCAAGCCGGCTCCAAAAGGAAGATGGACTACCTGGGACGTCGGGCTGTAGATAGAAGGGCGGTTGGGACGCGACATCGGCCCATACCGCGGTGACCCCCGATTGGGATGCACCGACTGTGGGTTTTCTCCCTCGCCGATGTTGACCGCACTACTAGGAAAAGGCCTACTAATGGCGCACCAGTTTTGCCTATTAATGGCGCATCACTGGTGCGCCATTAGTATCACGCCACTAGTATTTATTACTAATGGCGCACCACTGGTGCGCCATTAGTATCTGGTATACTAATGGCGCACCACCTAGTGCGCCATTAGTATATAACACCATGCGCTATTAGTATGCCTCCCAGGGCCATATTTAACCATGTGCTTTGGCACACTAATGGCGCACTGCGGATGGATGCGCCATTAGTATACTTGGCATACTAATGGCGCACTCTGTAGTGATGCGCCATTAGTATGAATATTAGGTTTTTTTACTTTTCTGATTTTCACACAGGTTACAAAATATATTATTTGACAGAATATAGACAGTAGCACACAGCAACAGCAAATTCATCGAATACAATAGAAGATTAGTCTCCGAATACAATTCATCATATTAGTCTCCGAATTCAAAAGACCGAACAAAGATAAAACATTACAAGTCTCGAGACCGCGAGTATCGAGTTTGTCGGAAGTAATACTAATCCTAACAAGTCCTACTAATCATGATCATACAACTTCTACTCATTATTCATAACAAGTCATGCGATCATCATCTTGATAGTCATCGAACCAACCCTACTTAATTGTTCTTAGCACATGATCATCAGTATTAGGCAGGATCTAAATACCCTATTTAAGCTAAAATAGCATAAAACAATATAGACCCTGACTCTCCATTATGGAGAATGGAGAACATCCTGTCTCCAATTCTTGCGCTTCGCTTCCTTTTGCTTCCAAGAAGCTCCTTACGACAGTCCATACATTTTTTCCATCCTTTGATTTTCATGTCTCCACTTCTTTTAGAAATCTCGTATGGACAGTTGAGATTCGTAGGATGACCTGGCTGTATGTTCAAAACATTAAGACTACCTTTTTGATACATCATATAAGGCACACAATTCTCTGGGATTATCTGTTGAAAAACATAGTAATAACTTCATAGTTAGCAATGATGTACTAGTTTTAGAAGTATGCAAAAGATGCACGGATGTCGTAATAGTAAAAATCTTACCAGGGTATCTCCATGGTAGTTACTGTAGTTGAACACATGCACTAGTGGCACGTATTTACCATAATGTTGAGGAGTTTGATTGTGGATATTGTAATTCTCAATGTTAGTACAAAATCCGACCAGATGATTTTTCTCCTTGTAAGTTGTTAATTCGGAGCCATCGGTGTAGTGGGTTTTGTCTACCATCTCCCGCACATTCTTTGAACAATAAAAATAAGCTGTCAATGGAAATAAGTTGTCAACTATTTTGAAATAAACAATATAAATTAGCGAATAACTATGTTTGAGAAACTCGCATAGCGGTAGAACTGGAGGCGTATCAACAAGGACCCAAATGTCCATATTGTCTTGGTTGATGTCAGGATTTCCAAGATCCATGGTGATAAGCATACCCTCATCAAAACCATACATCTTGCAAAATGCTTCCCAATTTTTGCAACCAAAATGGGTTACGCTCTCAGAATTATATAGATTTACTTCAAAGTCCACATCGTGATGAGTCCTTAGGTGAATTTTCTTTGTTTCAGAAATTTCATGGTCTTCAAAATCCATCCTCTCCAAGACATAGCGTCTTGCATGGCATGGGATAAGCTATACTCGAATTGTAAAAGATGAAAATTACACGTTGAAATAGTTGAAGTCATGCTTAATTATGAAAATAACACTTGTCGTCGTTGTGTACCATTTCAACTTCGAAGGTCTCCTCGAGCTTAATGCTGAAGCGCCGATCATCGTCCAGGTGAGGCATGTCACACAGACCTCGATCGTCGTGGCACCAGTCGCACTCCCCCGAGAGACTTTCGTCGTCCGATGATGATGACGACATATCCTACGTTCATAATTCAAAACTACATCATTTAGGGTTTGTCGACACCAAAGGCATCTTAAAAGCTAAGCTGTTATCATTTAGGGTTTGTCGACGCTGAGGGACCCTAAAAGCCTAAGCTTTCATCATTTAGGTTCTTATCGACACCGAGGCACCCTAAAAGCCAAGGTTTTATCATTTAGGGTTTGTCAACGTCGAGGCACCCTAAAAGCCTAAGCTTTCATCATTTACGTTTTGTCGACGCCGAGGCACCCTAAAAGCCTAAGCGTACATCATTTAGGTTCTCATCGACACCGAGGCACCCTATAGGAGACAAGTTAAGTTTTCATCATTTAGGGTTTATCGATGCCGAGGCACCCTAGGTTGGGCCTAATCACTTGGCACTAATCACTTGGCTCTATTGCCACCTATGTTGGGTTTATCATCCAGGGTTTATCGATGCTAATGAGAATTCTAAGTTGGGCCTAATCACTTGGCTCTATTGCAACCTATGGTTTAATGCAGCAAGAATGGCGGGGTAGTTGATCCTACTTAACTAAGTACTAAGATACCCCGACCCATGCATTAGTCACAAGTACCCCATATGTCCTATTTTTAGCAAAGTCATGCTAAAATTCACGGAAAATTTTAGCATGACCTTTGCTGAAAATAGGACATATGGAGTACCCGAATTTGCCGAAACGGAAGTTAATCGACATTCCGGCAAACTCAAGGGCCTCTCGGGGTACAGCAGCAGCATCACAAGTTGACAAAATTCCCAAGTAGTACAGCAGCAGCATCACAAGTAGTACCAATGAACACATAGTCCAGCAAGTTGAAAAAGCTGAAGTTCTCAGCTTGAAGAATCACACAACACAGCACCTACATTATGATGATACATTTGGAGATTGCACATACAGTTTTCACATAAGCATAATTGTTCTGGAGATTGCACATACAGTTTTTGACAGCACAACACCTATGACAGCACATACAGTTTTCGTTACTGCTCCCAAATGAAATGACACTTTGACATGGCTGCAATTTTTAGTGTCTACTTATCTGCAATTTTTCAGTGTCTGCTTAGGAGAAATAGGTTTCAAACTTCAGCTTGCTTTGTATAAGGAGACTAAAAAACTATCTAAGGAGTTCTTCAAGTTCAAGTTACAGCCTGCATGGCATTTTCCTACACAATGCTTGTTGTAAATAATTACTTAAAGTAAACACTTTTTTTATCTTAGCTTACTTACAACAGAATGCCTATCTTTCTGGTTTTCCAATTCCTTTTGTTTCATTTTCAACATTGCTCTATTTGTAATTAATAGCACTGTTCAAGAAATATGTACATGCAATCTACAGAGATCCCCCTCCTGACTTTTAGACTGATTTTCCATCAAAATTGAAAATAGTTACACTAAGTTTCAAAATAAAAAATACACTTCTCAGTTTTACAAACTGAAAATTACTCTAAAACTGAAACTTTAACTGACTTTTAGACTGAATTTTTACTCCAAGAGTTTTTATATTCAGATCACTTTAACTGAATTTTACATTGAGTTTTAGATTGAATTTTAAACTTTCTTGCAATATAAGCTTGCCGTACACTTTATATTTAGATCAGGAGCCAAGCTCTAAAATTGAAATTTTAACTGAATTTTTACGACTGCATCTGTTTCAATTTCAGTTTCAGATAAAGTTTATGTTCAGATCAGGAGACTGACTTTTAAACTGACTTTATATTCAGTTTCAGGTAAGGACATCAGAGAATCTACAGCGATGGGCGGCCGGCGCGGTGAGCACGAGCCCGCATGCACAAACGGTGACTAAACAAGGAGAAAAACAGGGGAATCGATGGAGACGCTCACCGCGGAGCTGGGGAAGGAGACGGCGAGGCCGAGGGTGGTCGGGGCAGCGTGGATCGACGCCGAGAAGCAGTGGTCGGTGATGAGGAAGAAGAGGTCGATGCGCTTGATCCTTGATGACCCGGCTCCAATCCGTGGATGTAGGCGATGAAGGTGATGATGGTGTTGCTCCTGGCGCAGCTCCTAGGCACGATGACGGAGGACGGGGCGGTCGGTGGCCGCGGTGACGCGCGGCGGCGGCGCTCGGGGTGGATGGAAGGAGCGGGGCAGGCCGTCAGCGGCGAGGACCGAGAGGGCGATTGAGGAGTGGAGGGAAGGAGCGGGGCAGGCCGTCGGGGGCGAGGACCGAGACGGCGAGGCGGGCGCGGGGGTCGTCGGGCGACTAGGAGGGAATGAATGTGGCGAGGGGGGAGTGAATCTGGCGAGCGGGAGGGACGAAGGGATCGGGCGACTAGGGGGGAAGATTAGTAATGGCGCACCCCCTGGCGGTGCGCCATTAGTATGTTTTTTTATAGCAATGGCGCACCCCCGAGACGGTGCTCCATTAGTATTCTTTTTTTAGATAGCAATGGCGCACCAGCCAGCCGTGCGCCATAAGTAAGATTTTTTTATTATTATTTTGTTGCATCTAATAATTTAATAGAAAATTAATATGAATATGAATATGAAAATGAATATGAAAATGAAAATGAGTATGAATATGAAACAGTAATAATTTTTTATAAAAATAGTAATAATTTTTTAAAAATATCATCAAATTTGTTATTTGAAAATATTTATGAATCGAAAAAATATCATCAAATTTATTATTTGAAAATATCATCAAATTTTTTATTTGAAAATATAAACAAATTTGTTTTTTGGATTTTTAGTTGCATTCATTTGTGACGGTGGAGTGGGGGAGGGTGTGGGGGGTC
>NC_041386.1:145526320-145530871 GCF_002162155.2 Triticum dicoccoides
CGGCGGCGGTGGAGCGGGGGAAGGGTGCGGGGGGGTGCTCGGCGGCGAGGGGGATCTGGCGAGGGGGATAGCTATCGAGAGGGAGGGGGATCGAGATCGAGTGTCCTCATGAATATTCAATATTTTGTCATATGGAATGTGAAAAAATATCATCAAATTTGAAAAAATATTCATGAATTCAAAAAATGCCCATGAAATTTAAAAATATTCATGATATCAAAAAGTAAAAAAAAAGTGCCCATTACTAGTTTAAACTAGTAATGGCGCACTATGCAACGGTGCGCCATTAGTAGTTTTGCAAAAAAGTAAAAAAAATACAGTAGTGGCGCACTCTATGGCTAGTGCGCCATTAGTAGTTCTAACTACTAATGGCGCACTCTGCTCGGATGTGCCATTAGTATGTTTGAAAGAATGAAAAAAAACATTTTGTTACTAGTGGCGCACCGTGTGCCTGGTGCGCCATTAGTGTCTTCCACACTAATAGCGCACCAACAGATGGTGCGCCATTAGTATATAGTAATGGTGCACCACATGTCTGGTGCGCACCAACATTGTTCCCTTCCCCCAGCTGCGGGATCAGGCTCGTCGTTCTATGCTTGTGAAGAGAGCAACCTAAGCAAGCAGGCTTGTGGCTTAGGCTCCTGCTAGTTTATATATAGTGGTTTTCTTTTTCTCTCCATATCAACCATTTTATATTGCGTACATGTCATTCAAGAGTGAAATGATGGTTGCTTCTTCCGACTAACTTACTGTGTGATTTGACTGCTCCTTAGTGGCCCCTACACGTACTCCCCCTACGTGTATGCAACAGTCACACGTACACAAGGACACAAAAACACGCGCGACGCCCTAATGCATGCATGTCCGAGCACACGACAGAACAGACACGGTCACGCTCAAGTGCTCAACCTACACGTGCATGCACACACATACTCAGTCAAGGTGAGCTAGTGAATGTATGAACACCGGAAAATATATATATTGAGTGCAATGAGCGTATTATGAAGTCCACTGATCGTATTTTTACAAATATACAGTGACAGACAGTGTATTTATCTCGTTTGAAATTAAGCCATATTAACCGGACAGGAGGCAGCATGGACTAGAATTACTTTGATGTGTCCCGTCAACTTGCCGAACGAGGAGAAGGTTGCAGGACGGGAGAAGCTTGCGCGCGGTGGCTCGCAGGACAAGGAGAATCTTTTGACTAATGCAAGCTCTCCCTTGCTCAGGCGGTGGATGTGCAACAGTTAATTCGGTGTCAGATTGCCAGAAGCATACACTATACTACTAGTGCTATTATTGTTCGACTTCCCGAACAGCCAAGCGCAAAGTTTACTAGTACTACTACTATAGTCCATAAAGGTATGTACTATACTAGTACTAGGAACCGGATGGAGGAGCGTCTGCACTCTTATTATATTTTTAAAATGTGATAAAGCAATCTTCAACACATTTGGTTCTCTTCGAGGGTTCTCGCATGTGATAATGGAAGTTGATTGCATGGAACACTCGCCACAATTCTCGCTTAATTCTGGCTCATATCATGTTACAAATAGTAGCGCTCAGTAATATTTCCTCTTTTTTTGTTATTCAGCATGTAAACAGGTCAGCAAACCTTGCGACGCATCTTCGTGCGAACCGTGCTTGCTGCACTTTGAATGTGGCCGAGAGCTAGCTTGATGAAACACCTCGCTTCCTACTTTTTTTGCGGGGTACCTCGTTTCCTAGTGACCAGTGTCTTGGCTGATCGTCCTAAGAATGCTTATATATGAATAAAGCTCTCTCATTTACCTGCAAAAAATTAAGCCATATTAACCGGTAAGGAGGGAGTATGGACTAGCACTACTTTTTGGTGTGTCCTGTCAACTCGCAGAACGAGGAGAAGCTTGCAGGACAAGGTGAAGCTCGCTTACGCCTTTTGACTAATGCAACCTACCCTCGGTGGACATGCATCAGTCCATTCGGTGTCAGATTGTCAGAGGCATACACTATAGTACCCAACATGCAGAGTACCATCATTGTTCGACTTCACGAAGGGGCGAAGAGCCAAGCGCAATAGTACGCGTACTTGGTTTTGCACCTTCATACTACACCCTCCGTCACAGTTTACAGGGCGCGCTTCATTATGATGCATTTCTCTCAATGCATTTCCACCACCAGAGAGACTTTAGACGCGTTTGGTTTAATGCTCAATTAATTAGGGCGTGGTAACCGCAATCAAGTCCACAATTTTCTCTCCATGTACTGTACTACTACGGAGTGCATGCATGTGTGTACCCGGGGTGGAAGCACTGTATGCATGTGTGTACGCATTATTCCCTCTAGTAATAGACGCCGTGCTATAACTACCAATGCTATTTTTCAGGCCGATAGCTAGTCGCCTTGGTCCCACAGATTTTTTTCTTTTTTCTAAAGCGCGCTGTATAAACAGTGATGGATGGATTAGTATGAGCGGATTCAAAGAAGAGCGTATTGATGGTTGCTTCTTCAGAGCAACTTACAGTGGGAAAGGTGGGGCTTATGATTTGACTTCTCATTACTCACTATTAATGCGGTGCAACGACCGGACCGAGTCTCCCATGCGGTTGTGCACTACCCCCTCGATTCTTAAATATACTCCGGAGTATTTGTCTTTCTAGAGATTTCAATGGGTGACTACTCAAATATTTATCTTTTTAGAGATTTCAAATGGACTGGCACATACAGATGTATATAGACATATTTTAGAGTGTAGATTCACTCACTTTGCTCCATATGTAGTCACTTGTTGAAATCTCTGTTAAGACGAATAGAATATTTAGAAACGGAGGGAGTACACATACGAAGCAAAATGAGTGAATTTACACTCTAAAATAGGCCCGTTTGAAATTTGTAAAAAGACAAATATTTAGGAACGAAGGAGTATAATTTTGTGCATGGCACATGGACTCGGATGATGAAGAGGCTTCTCGCAATGCTATCAAGCTTCCATCATTTGTTTACATAATTGACGTACTATACAAATAATTTTCCACCGACATGAAATTGTACAATGGTGTAGATTTCAGCTTTTGTTTCGCGTGTCTTGCCATCGATGCTCTTTCGGAAACAATAAAAAACTAACTTCCTTGCTAATGCATGTCAATTATTAGCAAATCAGAGCTAATAATTACATCACAACTGAAGACAAAGTTGTGAGAAGGTGTTAAATTAAAATTGATGCATGCTTTCATTGGTAGCAACGTCCCCCCAGCTTTGTCTAAATCAACAAGGCATGTTGGGGAAAAAGTAGCTGTCTGGAGCATGCAACATTCCAATCATTTTGTGCAGTTACACTAAAATAGAGCTGAGCATCCCTGTTCCAAAGATATCAAGTGTGATTACGATAATAGAGGACTGCTGATGAAACAATAAACACACAAATAGAAGCCGGTCACCTTTGCAGTCTCTCTTAAGACTAACTAGTTGGAGAAGATTAGGCTCGGAGTTGGATGAGGAGGATAGAGCAAAACCAATCCCCCTTTGTGCAGTCGCACTGAAATGTAGAGACGTTGGCCGCGTGACATTTTAGCACAACTGCACAAAACACTCTTAAGAAAAAAGTGATTTGTGCAGTTCACCAAAAGGTCGCAATAGCAATAGCGTGAAATGGATAGCCATGTTTGCAAAAAAGAGGTAGAAAGGAAACAATTACTGGCCAATAACAGTTGATGACACATGCGACGACAAAAAAAGCATATTCCTTGTCCTAAGGGAAGATAACAACATGGTTGTGTTTGTCTAAAACGGTGTGAGGACGAGAATGCAATATGGAAAGTACACCGGATGAGCTACGTTTGGGGCAAAGAACTATGGAAGATCCACATGCAGCGACGTGGGAAAACAGGCAGTGGAGCAAGGCCGGAGGGGATACCTAGAGGTCGTCGGGATGTAACTAGGTGAGCGGCGGCGGGCGGAATCTGCGAGCAGGTGGTGTAGGCCCTGCTGCGCCGGAGCTTGGTCAGAGAGAACGGCGTGTACCGCAGATCGGGACGTGCTGCCTCGGCACCGTCGAACGGAGAAACGATGCACTTCCTCCCTTTCCCCTGGCGGACGGGAGGCGGCCGGATCAGTGACCAACGGTGAGAGAGAGAGAGGCCACCGCACTCCCTTTCCCCCGGCGGACGGGATGTGGCCGGATCAGTGACCAACGGTTAGAGAGAGAGGCCACCGGAGCCTTGTGTGAGATATTCTGAAGAGCTGACTACCTTTTCCTCCATAAAAATCGTTTTATAATCTGTGTATGTGCCATTGAGCGCTATAACTTTATTTAAAAATAATGCGGCAACCCGTCAAGTCGAACTTTGTTTCGTGCACGCGTGGTACACGACCTCCCTAGGTAAACAACCGCTACCTGCGTTCAAATTAGCATGTGGGCTGCCATTTTGTAAAGAAATGAGCTCCACCGTGTACCCGCGCAGGTGTGGCTGGGCACGAAGCGTGAGTACGTGCACAGTGCACCTATTCTCTTCTTGTATACGTACACCGCCTACGTGGGGTTGTGTGAGAGAGATACAAACCTAGAGAGAT
>NC_041386.1:145531001-145612080 GCF_002162155.2 Triticum dicoccoides
CAAATTTAACATATGCAATGTGTGTGAAATAGAGTCCTGGATATAACATATATATAGAGGGGGCGATCCAAGAGAAGAGAGTGGAGGTATCATCGGCTTGAGGTGTCCATAGAATCGAAGAGAGGGATGATGTGTGTGTGTGCGCGCGCGATCGATAAAGAGTGACATCGAATTTGTGTGTGCCCACGTCAAAGATATAGAGTGGTTGGCCTACTAGAACGTGAGATGGGACATGTGTAGTTTGTCTCTGTGGCATGGATACCTACCTGCAGCGCTCGACTATCGGTGTGTGGTGGGGGAAGAGGGAGGCCCAATTAACTATAGAGGTACAATGGCTGGTATATGTGTGGAGGAGGAGAGAGGCCTACCTCATGTATTAAGGAGATCGATCTACCTCATGTATTAAGGGAGACCGATCGGCATCCATGCATATGTGCAGGAGATGAATAAGGTTGGGAGAGAGACAGAGCTAGAGTGTTAAAGGGGGTGGTAGTGGATTTGCTTCTAACAAATGGTGGGATAGGCTTGCTAGACAAACGGAGGGCACGTCCGCAATATCAATAAGAGAGGAGATGGCTGCTTGTTGTCTGTGCACGTGCGTGTGAGAGACAGGTCAGGAGGCATGCACGAATGATGAGGGGGGACGATGTGGCTGTGGTAAGCAGACGTAACTACATAGGAAGATCAATCGCCCTTCGTAAGAGAAAGCAGAGACATAACTTGTGAGGTACGTCGATCGATGGGGGGGTAGTTAAAGTCGATCTAGATATATGTTGGGAGATCTATTGGTATACATGCATGTGTGTGTTAGAAGCAAATGAGGCACAAGGAGAAGGATAGAGAGAGAGGGATTCATGTAGGAGGTGGTACGAGAGGCATACTATATCGAGGGGGAGGAGTGTGCGAGTACGAGAACGATGAAAAGAGTGGTGGGAGTGAGGCATGGATGGTGACAAGAGAAGAGGGGAAGCTTGTGTTTGTGCTAGGAACACCTGGCTAGAGTGGCATATCGATCGATGTGTGCCGTAAAGAAGGAACTGGGGGGCCTACACACACCGTGGGTGAACGACCTAAAGTGAAAAGACGAATTTGCGTGATGGAGCTAGAGAATGCTGAGGGAGGGTGAGAGGGATGCGGGTGTGTGCATGCACAAGAGAAAGTTAGCGCTAGATACAAAGATAAGAGGGTTGTGTGGGTGTAAAAGATGAATAGAGATCATATATACTTCATTATAAAAAGCGAATTTGGATATTTGAACAATTTATCATAGTGTTTCAAACCGACGGATGTGTGAATATATATAACGGTGATACACATGGTGTGGTTATGAACATGGTATACTACATTTAATATATTTTATCTCTACTCTTATAAAAAACAGAGTTGTCGATGATGGTGTGCCTGCCATCCTGCATTATAGGCCGTCTGATTTATATCTGGCGGATAGCAAGGAAACTATGATGGCTGAAGTTGGCAACAATCATGATTGTAGATTCTTATTGAAATAGAGAGACGAATTCAAATTTAGTTCGAATTGCAGCGGTAGTATAGACATTTGGAATGCACTAAAATGTTGGTATGAGTAGGTTACAAATATTATACAGCAAGCGAAAAAATATAATCAAACATAACATGGATTCATACTCCCTCCTTCCATCTATATAGGGCGTAATGAGATTTTTAAGACCGCCTTTGACTGTTGACAAGAAATAGTACATGCCATGCACAACGTGAAAATTATATCATTGAAAGAACCGTCGTCCATCTCCGACGACGTCGTCCATCGCAACAGCTCGACGTCCCTCGTCCACCTCCCCGGATGAGGATCCATCGTCCATCTCGACGTCCCACCGGTTCAGCCGCCCCATCCTCCACCTCCAAGGAGCTGCTCCGACGATCGCCTCGTCTATCGCGGCTGCTCCATCCCCACAGCACCGCCTTAACCTGCTCCACCGGAACCACAACATCCTCACCGACTCCTCGGACGAAGCCGAGGCCTACTCGGCGCCACCAAAGAGGTTGTACACTCATCACATCGCACCTTCTCCTTAACTCGACCTCCCGGCGCGGACAGTGCTCCATCCCGCACCCCCATGAAGCGGCTACCTTGAAGCCGGCGCCGCGGGTGACATCTCCACGGCGGCTCTCCCCCAGTGCGAGGCCCCGTCGGTGGCGGCGTCCATACCAGCCGGATCTGCTGCTGCTGCTCCGGCTCTCGCTCGATCGCTCGCTCGCCCAGCTGCTGCTGGTGCTCTCCCCCTCGCTCATGCTGCTGCTCTGCTTCAATTAAGCCACACTGTCACACCCTGATTTTCATGCCACAACACTTAAGCTAATAAATCATGATAAAGTGTTGTTTGACAAAAACTTTTGCATCAATTGGCTTTTATTTGGAGTTGGTTTTCTCTCTGTCTTTTTCAAGTGCTCTTTAAAGTCAACACAACTCCCCCTCCCATACTTCATCTCCTTGCTCCAAACTTCTGCCCAATGATCATGCCATATGTATAGTGAAATATAGTTTTTTATTACAAAAATAATTTGGCCAAATAGTATTTTCAAAAATTAGTTTCCCAAAACCCCCTGAATTGAGGTTTGCACTACAAGTACTTGATTTGGGGTATGACAAATATTTCAAAGAGAATATTTGAAACCTATTAGATATAGGATTCCCATAAACCACAAAAATATAATTTTAAAAGTTATTTTCCTATTTTATTTAAAAGCTTTTTCTTAAGGCCAGAAATGGTCTTTAATATGGAAAAAATATTTTATTGTTTCAGAAATATTTGAGAAAAATCAGGGAAACTCAGTGGACATATATTTTCCATATATATGAGTTTCAACAGATGGTCATGATCAAAATATTGGACAAAACCTCCCAAAACCATTTCTGCCCATTTCAAGGATTAGAAATATTTCTACAAGAAATATTTTCCAATAAATCCAAGAAAATTCTAGCATGTCACATATGACATTTTTGATTATCTTGCCAAGTCTCAAGTCATGGAGAATAGTATAACCCCATGAAACCCTCTCAAAAGCATTTCTGCCCCTTTTCAAGTTTGAACAACTTTGCACTGTCAAACATGTCCAAATGCTCTCAAACTTGGTGCACATACTCAAATGGTGTAATAATGCATCTAGACGAAATGGCACAAGTTGGAGAGAATGTTATATTGGTCAAAGTGCCCCAAAACCCTCTCTGTCCAGAACCAAATTTGAACAAGTTTACATTGGCAACTTTCTCATTTTGATCTCAACTTTTGTGGACATGTTCAGAACCTCAAATGATGACACTACACTAAGTGGTGCATCAAGGAGAATAGATTTGCATGGCTAAATCTTGGAAAGTCCATTTCTGTTGATTTCTAGGGTTTACAAAAGTTGCACTGGCAACTTTGCCCAAATGAGCTCAAATTTTGTAGAACACCCTATTTCTAAGTGTCATTCCATCCTGTTAAATATAATGTCAAGTGGGATTAATTTTCTTGCCCAAACCAACAACAAACACCTTTTGTCATTTTTCCAAAATCATCATTTTCACCTCTTCCACTAATCTCCATGAGCCCAAGTTTTTACCACAAATGCCCCAGGTCACCTCCTACCTCCAGTAGCTCGCCCTCTTACAAAGCTCCATGATTGATGGGGTAAAACCCCATTTTCCCCCTCTAGACAGCCTGTTCACCTCTCTCTCCACCTCCCCTCTCATCTAGTGGCTCTCTAGGGCATCCAATGCCACTCCTACCTTGTTTACTCTCCCCCCAAACCCCCAGACACTATAAGACATGCCCATGGCACTATTAAAATGCCATGGCATGCCATGGACGCGCTCTAGAGCACGCTACAGTGCACTCCCACACTGTAGCTTGCCCATTCCGAGGCACTCGACGACCTTGGGCGCCGGGTCCATGTCTCCCGAGGTCGCCTCGACGTCCAAGACACGCTAGCTAGTCGGCCCCCTCCTTCCCCTCTCTCCTTCTCACCCTACTGAGCTTGCCCGATGCCGCCCAGCTCGGCCAGTGGGCGCACGAGCTTGGGGCCCTCATAGAGCTTGCCCTGCTCCCTCTCTCCTCTCCCCTCTACAGGCTCACCGGAGCGCGTCCGTGGACACTGCCCACGGTGCACCACGGCCACGCCCATATAAGCTACTCCCGACCTCTTATTTGGCCTCTCATCGCTCTCCCTCTCCCCCCACGAACCTCCCAGACAACATCCCTCTCCCTCCCATGCTCTCTTTCCCTCTCCATGGCCCCCATGGTTGCCGCCTGCCTCCGCCCCACTCCGGCGAACCAGAGCCTCCCCTCCTCTCCTTTTACCACCAGGGGAAGCGTCGCAGGCCAGCGGAGCCCTCCTGCTCCTTCTCCCCCTGCCCTTGTGCTCACGGCGTCGCGCCCATCCACTCTAGACGCCGCCCGCCATCACCAGGGTCGCCGTCGCCCTAGATCCTCCCAGCCCGCACGAAGCCCCTGGATGGAAGCGGCTCGGCATACCGAGTCCGTCGGTGCACCGGACGCCCCCGGGGACGGCCGGAGTCGCCGGGGATCAACGCCGGCGTGTGCTCGGCCTCGCCTCCCCTGATGCTCCTCTGCCTCAGGCGCGAGGTAGAGGACGACCACCCTACCAGCTGGCAGGGGGCCCACCTCTCAGCAGCAGAGGCGACTGAGCCGGCCCACTAGTCGGGTTAAGTGGACACGGCTTAGCGCTAATCCGCTTGCCCCGCTAGGTGGCGCCCTCCCGCAGTGCGCCTTCGGCGTCACCTCCTCCCTCGCGCAGCTGAGCCACTGGGCCGAGCCTAGTAGGCGCTGTTTAGCTAGGCTTTGCCCAGTGCGCTTTATAAGGTTGACTCCTTTTCTTCCTTTTCTTTTCCAGAAATGTTGTAAAATCCATAATCAATTCATTTCAAGTCCAAATTAGGTGATTCAAATTTCTAGTGACCCCATAAATCATGATCTATCACATGCTACTATTTGCACATTTTTCCAGAAACTTTCTCTTCAGAAATATTTATCAAAATCCTATTTTTGTATTTTTGTGTTAAACTTTAGAAAATCACAGAGAACTCAAAATTGATCCTAATGCAATGGTTCAAATAACTAGATACCTATATGTTCCTAACTTAGTTTTTGAACATTTTTACCAATGCTTTCTGTACCACATCAAATATTGGTCTATTTATCCATGTATAGCCAATTTTGCAATTCCCTAGGAATTTCATTTGGACTCCAAATCCAGTGAAACCAATTTCTAAATACTTCTAAAATCATGCCTTGTTTAATGGGTACTTTTACTCATTTTTATAAAAAGGCATTCTATAGACAACTTGCAGATCCATTTAAATCCCTTATATCCTTCATATTGAAATGTTCCAAAATATCCACTTATCCAATTCCATTGAAATCACTTTGGTCATTCCTCATATGACCAGAGGTATCCTAGAAAAGTCCAACTCACATTTCTAGAGCACTTTTATTTTCTGCCTTGTTGTGTTGCTTATTATGGTTGCTTTCGACAATAGTTGACGAAGTAGACGAAATGCTCGGAGTTGGACCAGAGATATTTTAAGACCTCGAAGACTTTGTTAAAACAGGCAAGCAGCCCTTTGACCATGTCTATGAAACCCTTTTTATGCATGACATATAGCACCATATAATTGTTGCAACAGAATCATGATGAGGTGGAACCACTTTGATGGTTTGCCTCCGTTACTTCCTCGTTGATACTTGCATTGTGCATGACCCTACCTCCTTATGAGGGTTATGCCGGTGGGAGTAGATAGGATGCTAAAGTAGTTGCTACACAAAAAGGGACGGGAATATGCGTGGTGATGGAGACAAAGCATTTTCAAAGGACTTTTCGAAAACCCCGCCGGGTGCCACTTATGCCCGAGGGAGATAATGAGATGGGTAACCACTTGATGACGAAGTTGTGTATCGAGGCAAGTGTGTGTGTTGCTTTCGAAAACGGATTGGTTTAAGTTGCGACCGTTATTCCAACCTTACATGCGCAACCACTCTACCCTTATATGGGAAAGGGCATTATTGATTACCTAGGATGATACTAGCTTGGAGACCGCATTACTAGTGACGGGGGAGAGTTGGTGCTCTCTCTCGGGACGGGGTCGTGCCAGGTAGGGCGGCCAAGAACATTTTTATGGGCACCGGACACACCGTTGGTACCCCGTGCCAGTGGTATGTGATGAATATGGGAGCGAGGCTCCACAATTTTAAGTTGTGAAATGTTGGGCACGGGGGTTACTACCAATCGAGTGGACTCCATGTTACTGTCGTCTTGGGAAAGATAGTGATCGGGTGCTTACCCCGGGTACTTGAGGTACGGCGGGTCGTGGATGACACGGAAGTTCCCCGGATCTTGTGGGTAAAGTGTGCAACCTCTGTAGAGTGTAAAACTATTCGAACAGCCGTGTCCACGGTCAAGGACAGTTGGGTAACCGCTCTTGGGCTACGTCCACATGTTCACAAATCAGTGTGTGTGTTTGGATAAGTGGGAAGATCTACTTGGGTCAAGTCAAAGGACTTGACATGATTGAGTTGGGTTGATGCCCACTCTATTTATGTTGATATCTGTAACCTGTCCTCATGGTTACTTGAATTCTCCTGATGCATGTCTTACAAGTTGTTGAACATGTTGCACTCAAAACTAGCTTTCTGCAAAATTTACCTGTATCATGCATTGTTGTATCTTGAGCCAAAACATGGGTTGCTTGCGAGTACATTCAAAGTACTCATTGGCTTGCCACTGGTTATTTTATTGGCCAGGCATGAAAGAACAGGATATAATGAAGAGTACCTTGGTGACAAACATGCGAGCTAGGACGCTTCCCAGTCAGAATGCCTGTAGGGTTAAGGCAGATGGCATGGGTCCAAGTTGTTATTGAAGAGTTCCGCTGCGATGATACACTCAAGACTTGACCATAATGGTCCTACTTGTGTAAAACGGTATGTATGGATGTAAGACTCTTGTTATCCAGCTTCTGTGTGTTCAGTGAGCATTGATCTAGGATCACTGTACACGTGCATTCGGTGATCTCGACTTATGAGTCGGGGTCCCCACACACACTTTAGTCGACTGAATCGACTTTTGGGTCAGTTAATTTTCATGGGTTGGGGGGCTCGCCGGAGTTAAGGAAGAACCACCCGCAGCGGGGGCGGGGGCTCGCCAGAGAGGTTCCCCACTATCTATCTTAGGGTTCAGGGTGGGGGTGGGGGGCGGGGGGCCTAGAGGGCTGGCCAGGGCAGCGGTGGCGAGTTGTTTCGGGGCGGCGAGGCGGCGCTAGGGCCGGCGGATCGGCCGGTGGTGACTGGCGGCTCAGGGGGGTGCAGGTTGAAGATGAACTGCAGGCCCTCCCTAAACTACATGTCAAGTGCCTCTCTGCTACCATTGCGTTCAGTGTCGACAGTAGCATTCAGATTCCACAGTAAATTTCAGTTTTGACAGTTAAGTTCAAAGTCAACAGTTTTTACCTCATTTGTTGTAGTCAGGTGGTTTTTGGTGATGTTAATTTTACATCCATTTTACATCATCTATTTGAGATGATATTAGAATCCCACTTGAGATTGACGATGTCTGTCTTGTGCTACTTCAGCCTTGACGTCTTACGGCTCACCGGAGCTGCTCCAACGACACAACGATCCATCACAACAGAGCAGTGCCCTGGACACCGTCTACAGATTCCTCAGATCTTCCTCCACACCTCCGACAGCCACCTCTGCCTCAACTACTTCAGCGACCAACCCGATGATGCTGAGGTCGACACGGCTACAGCAAAGATGTTGTACACTTGTTGCATCACTTATTACTATACATTCACGTCGATCCATTAGGGATTTTTGGTTCAAAGGAAAAACATCGATCCACTGGTTGTTACCATCACTCTAAATTTCTCATGCTCTCCTTACGTAACCTCACCATATTTGTTTTCGTATGCATGTCAGATATTGTACACAGTCATGCTGAACATGTAGATAAAAAGAGAAGAGTTTTGCACGGCAATACAATGTCATGCAGACATCGCTCCATGGTGGGTTCAATGGAAAACCCTCCCCAACCCTCTCCAGATTGTAATCCAGAGGAAGATATCTGTTTTGAGGCGGATTCGGACGCCGCTGACCACTCCTATTTACCCCCAAGGTGTTTGCTCTACCTTGGCATGACGATGTTAGTCATATCATGCATATGTTGCCTTGCAGTGCCTACTTTTGACATCATATATGTCATCTGCTTAGTTTAGACATGTTCTATAATGCCACCTGTTTAGTTTCTATATCATATATGGGAATTATGCAGTCTCATATCTTTTAGCCAGCCATAATATATGTGAAATGTGCAATGCCATCCTGTTTAACCAGGCATCATATATTTGAATGATATCTTGCCCATCCTTTTCTTCATTACATTTCCATTTGTCGACAATGTTTGTACATTAAACTACTTTTCCTGTGAATCAGCCATTTGGGTGGGAGATAGAAAAATCTGGAGTGAAAACAAGGCCTTCAGAGCAGACAGTGCTACCTATCGAAGCAGATCTCTTGTTGGGTCCCGATAGCTCCTCAGAGATGGATTCAGAGACAGATGACCAGTCCTATTCCTCCACTGAGGTGTATGCTCTAACTTGGCACGGTTATACTCCTCATATCATGCATACAGTGTCTTGCATTGCATAGTTTAGACATCATATACACAATATTCAACACCATGTTCTTAGTTCAGACATCATATCGAATGCCCTCTGTTTAGCATATAAATCACATGTGTGAATTAAATGAGGTGATCCCGATTACTTAGATAACATGTAGGTGAATTATGTCATGCGATCCTGTTTAGTTATTCATCATATCTTTGAATTATGTTATGCTATGCTATCCAGTTTAGATAGACATCATATATGTGAAATTATGTCATGCTATCTGTTTTAGTTAAACAATATACATGTCAACTATTTCATGCCCTCTTTTTTCCACACTATCTATTGCATCTGTCTCTCATACAATGTCTGTACATTCAACTATGTTTCCTGTTTATCAGCCATTTGAATTGGAGCGGGTGATGCCAGTATCTAGCGGACTAAAAACACGGTCTTCAAATAAAACAGTGCTACCTCTTGGTGGAGATAGCACCCCGGTTGGACATGCACAAGAACCAGCCCTACCACACATAACCCAAACTCTCACATATTGTACCCCTACTACGATGGACAGAGAACCAGCTTCACCCAATCTAACCCCAATCCCAGCCGATAGTAACCCAGTTCCTGTTGACACAGCACCATCTCCACCACAGAGCTCCCAAACAAGAGTAGTTAGTAAGGCAGCTCCAGTGCCCAAAGGGCCAGTACTATCACGACGAACCCCAACTCCACCAGTTAGTACGCCTATTCCTGTGGAGGAAGCACAACCAGCTAGTCGTAGCTTAGCATCTATCGCATTTGATGTTGTTAAATCATATGTGCGTATCTTCCCATCTTGGAAATATTATACTGAAGATGAAGGAAAATGCCAGTTGCAGGTGTTTGTCCAGGAGTTATGTGTAAGTAATGTCATTCATGGCAATTACTTTGCTTTGTCCCATACATCCTACCTCCATGATGGTTATAATACAACAAATTTTCCCATTTTTATCTATAGAGAAGGACCGATTTGGAAACTCAGGATGAGGTAACCTGTGCTAATACCTCTGCTATCTTCAAGAATGCTTGGTGGCAGTATCGGAATTACCTGAAGAGAACGTACTTCACTGGCAAAGAAACTCATCAAATTCCCTTACATTCTCCTGAGACACATTTACTGGACGATGAGTGGGAACGCCTTGTTCTATACTGGTCCCGAACCAAGAATGTGGTAAGGTCTATGAGCTCATTTTATATTTTTAATTATTATATTCTTGCGTCTTACTATACTCTGTTCATGTAGAACAAGTGCCTAAACCTGAAGAACAACTGTTCTAATTTAAGATTCCATTGCTACCATAGGACATAGATATATGTTTGTTTGATGCTTTTATTATATACTAGTATTTGGCAATACAATACTTGGTAGTTTAATCCTATCCACCTTACTAATGAACTGGTTCACCGAAATGAGTTTCATATACTAGTACATGCTAAACTTGTTATGAGTCTGCTTGTTTCTTCTTTTAGAATGCTGACAGAATATTGGGGAAGAGTGCCTTATTAAGCAACGGTATAGGAAGTAATGCAGATAAGGTTCAGGATAGTGACACATCCTGTCTTGGTTTAGTGTTGGAGTTACTGGCCACTACCGCTTGCACAAGCTATTCAAACTCACTGTCTGAATCAGTTCGGTTTCTTGAGTCTCAACTACAAGCTGAAAGACATCGATCAACTGTGCTGCGACAAGAAGCCGAAGGACTGCGAAAGTCCCTGGAGCATTCAGATGCATACTTTCTGGTGCAACAGCAAGCGTTGGAGGATTTTAGCACCAAATAGGACAAAGCTAATCAGCTTGCTAAGCTTATTGCCAGCATGGTGGATACCCATGATAACGTTTCTTGAGCTCTTCTGAAGTTGTTTCAGTTATGCTCTTGTTTTGCTGCCTCGTTTATTTGCACTGGTGGCCAATTTTGACGGCCAGTGTATATGATATGCTGCTTTGTTCCCTATATTTTCACTGGTGGCGAACTTTGATGCCCAGTGGATGTAATATGTGTAATTGCCGTGATAGCCTAATGTTAGTTGCTTGCTTATTTATTTCCTTGTTGTCTTGTTTATTTGTTTGCTTGTAGTCATTGTAGTTCTTTTTCCGCGGTTAAATAGTGGCTGCAATAACCTATTTTTAAAAACTAGGCCACAATAACCATGGGCTAATATTTACTGTAGTGACACTGGCCTCCTACGGGCCGTAGAAACAGTGGGCCTTCTACGGGCCATAGAAACAGTAGGCCTTCTACGGGCCGTAGAAACAATGGGCCTTCTAAGGGCCGTACCATCAATGGGCCTTATATGGGCCGTATGATTGATTTGCCAAACATGGGCCAATAACAGGCCGCATTATGGCCGTAAACGGGCTGGAGTTGGAATCGTCCATTCATGGGCCGACCGTAACGGGCCATCGTTAATAGGACGTATTTGATGTTGCTATGAAAATGGCCCGACGTATTAATGGACCACAAACGGCCGACTGTAACCACGGGTTGAATTTGGCCCACAAGCAAAAAATGACATTAACGGGCCGTAAGTAAATGAATACTGGAAATGAGCCCAAGAATAAATGGGCTCTGAGAAGGCTAAAAGATAACATGGGCTAGAAACGGCCCAACGGAATAACGGGCCATTAATGGGTATAAAGTGATACACTATTCATTACGGGCTAGTTTCACCATGGGTCGTTAATGGGTGTAAAGTGATGCACTGTTCATTACAGGCCAGTTTCACCACGGGCCGTTAATAGGCCAAGAGTTACATAGGGCCTCATATGGGCCGAAAGACGTCATGGGCCATACATGGGCCAGAAGTGAAAATAGGCTAGAATAATATTGGATGGCCCAGATGACGCTACTGGGCCTAATTCGGATAGGGCGTAACGGGCCTTGGGTTAGCGGGCTGTAAATGGGCTATATACGAACAGGTCGTTAACAGGCTTTCCATGGGCCGGCCCGCCACCTTTTGACCAAGTCAAACGGGCTGGCCTTTTCACAGGAATGGGCCTCTGTTGGGTCGTGCCACGTGTCGACGTATCATAGGCGCCTATCTGACCCACTGACGAGCTGACACGTGTTTTGTCCGGCCAATAAGAATTTTACACATAGAAATTTCCCATTGGTCGGGGTTGTTAACGGGTTATCGGATCCAAAACCCGACCTGATAGCTTAACAGCGTTCCGTTACGGTGGATGCCACGTGTCGGTCACCCTTGACGAAAGCACTTCTGTGACGCGCGATTTATCGTCATGGAAGTGGACACTTCCGTGATGATAATTTTGGTAATGTCATGGAACACTTCTACGACAGCACAGGTATGACTATCTTGATTCTGTCATAAATTTGTCATGGATGTACATGCATGACAAAAAACGCGACCTACTGTGACAAACACGTATCATCACGGAAGTGTATTTTTTGTAGTGTATCTCAATGTTTGCGGCCGAGTGACAGTGGCATGGTGCTTGAAATTCATTCCCATTTCTTGCATGGGACCTAAGCATGCACCCAAGGACCAAAGATTGATTTTTTCAACCAATTTATATGCATCGGAGCATGTGCATGTAGTTCAAATTTGAATTATGCACATAAATGCATTGAAAACTCACTTAATGTATAAAAATGTCCAAACGAACCTCGAAAAATCACAAAAATTGACACAACACTCCTGTTGTTCTATGTTGACACAATAAAAAAATTGAAAGCAATTAGAGGCAATGGATATCGTTTCGCCCCCAAAGTTCGGGCGTTCCCTATGGAAACCATCATGCTTGTTGTGAGAAGCTCTGGTTTGTGAGAACCATATATCCAAACCTTCCCCAAATGGGACAAAAACTTTACCACGGCATGTTGATGCCGCTCCATGATAGCATGCCAAGTTTCATGAATTTTAGACAAGTTTTGGATTTACTAGAATTTAAATACCAGGTATCTCAGTGTTTGTGGCCGAGTGACGATGGCACGGTGCTTGACATTCAATCCCATTTCTTGCATGGGACCTAAGCATGCACCCAAGGACCAAAGATTAAATTTTCAACCAATTTATATGCACCGGAGCATGTGCATGTAGTTCAAATTTGAATTATGCACATAAATGCATTGAAAACTCACTTAATGCATAAAAATGTCCAAACAAACCCCGAAAAATCACAAAAAATAACACAACACTCCTATTGTTCTATGTTGACATGAGAAATTTTTTGAAAGCAATTAGAGGCAATGGATATCGTTTCGCCCCCAAAGTTGGGGCGTTCCCTACCGAAACCATCATGCTTGTTGTGAGAAGCATATACCCAAACCTGCCCCAAATGGGACAAAAACTTTACCACGGCATGTTGATGCCGCTCCATGATAGCATGCCAAGTTTCATGAATTTCAGATGAGTTTTGGATTTACTAGAATTTAAAAACCAGGTATCTCAATGTTTGCGGCGGAGTGACGGTGGCACGGTGCTTGACATTCACGGAGAAGCAAATCGTGGCCGCACGCGTGGATGAGGTCGCGATGGCTGCCATTCGTGCCGACCCTCAGATCTTGGAGGAGCACCTCGCCATCGAGGCCACCATTGACTCCTCGCACGTCGATGCCGCGACGCGGTTGGCTGCTTTAAACGACAGTTCATGGCGTTTTCTTGAGGCCACCGTCGGTGCCTTCGACGAAGACTACGAGGTGTTTTCTCAGCGTGCACGTGCTTACCTCATCTCGAGAGCCAGCAGGTTGGTGCCCGGAGCGGCTCAGGCAACTCACCACTACAACGAGGGCACCCACGATGCGGAGGCCTCGTCCTCTTCCATGTCCAAGGAGCCAATCGTCATCGATATCTCCGACAATGAGGAGTAGCTTGTCATATTAGCTCACTATAAGGACCCATGCTCAGTTTGCTAGCTACTGCCTTTCCTTAACAAATTCTAGTGAATTGTGCTATCTACTTTCACCATGCAATCTTCTGCTATAGTGTATATGTTCTATATGTCTTGCAATGTGGTGTTCAATTAACTCCTTGGTTCAATTCTTCAAATGTGATGTTCAATTCTTCAGGGTGCAATATTTCCAAGTTGTTAAGTATGCTTGGTTTGGTTAACTGTCTGATATTCTATTAGGAGTGTGTTATATTGTTCAATTGGTGTTTAGTTAACTGCTTGGTTCACTTGTTGTGGTGTTTAGTTTACTGCTTGGTTCAATTCTGCAATGTGATGTTCAATTGTTGTGGCTGCATTCTCTTATTGTATACCATGTGAGGAATAAATCGAATTTGGTTGTACTAAATACATGAGAAACAAATACAATTGCTATATTTCCAAGTTGGTAAGCATGCTTGGTTTGGTTAACTGTCTAATCTTCTATTAGGAGTATGTTATACTATGCAAGATGGTGCTTAGTTAACGTTTGGTTCATTTTTTGTGGTGTTTAGTTAACTGCTTGGTTCAATTCTGCAATGCGATGTTCAATTGTTGTGGATGCATTCTCTTATTGTATACCATGTGAGGAATAAATCGAATTTGGTTGTACTAAATACATGAGAAACAGATACAATTGCTAGATTTCCAAGTTGTTAAGCATGCTTACTTTGGTTAAATATCTCATCTTCTATTAGGAGTATGTTATATTGTGCAATGTGGTGCTCAGTTAACGTTTGGTTCATTTGTTGTGGTGTTTAGTTAACTGCTTGGTTCAATTCTGCAACGCGATGTTCAATTGATGTGGTTGCATTCTCTTATTGTATACCATGTGAGGAATAAATCGAATTTGGTTGCACTTAATACATGAGAAACATATACAAGTGCTATATTTCCTAGTTCTTAATCATGCTTGGTTTGGATAAATGGGATTTCCATGTGGCTTGAATTAATCTAATGAATCTGCAATGTGCTTATTTTTCATCAACGTATTTTACTGATAGCATGCGAACCCTTACTTAACCTGATGACTAACTACCTTATATGTGTTGCAAGGAAACAATGGGAATCACTCAGGTTTATAAGATGGTACTAACTATTATACCTTGCCTTTTTTATTCCTTTGCCTCGTTTCCAATATAGAGAAGATATTTATGCGCATCCGTGTTTTTAGGGTTCACTGATGATTACCTCTCAAACCACCTCTGTGGTCAGGATTTGAGGAAAGTTTTCATACAACACCCATGGTTCAATATTGAAGTGTTCCTAAAGAGGTTGAAGGATGGACGGTCAATCATCCACAGGCACTGGCCTAAAGTTGCAAAGACCTTCAACATGAATGAAGGCTCAATATTCGCCTTCCCCTTCAGCAGTTTTCCAGATGAGATGCATCTCTCTATGTACCGTCTATGATGCTCATTTTGAAAGGTTCAAGATGTTGCATGTGAAACTTTCTACTGGTGCAGTTGTGTAATGGGGTAGCCGAGTGCTGAAGCCATATCATGTTGTACTCCGATGTATTTTAATTATCAAATCCTGCTTCCTTAATATGGAAATGGAATATATTATGTGCTTAATATGAATTTCAATTAGATTTGTAAATGGATTATTAATAATAGGCCAATTAGCCTGCTAATTGGCCAATTAGCTTGCTAATTGGGTTTTCTTATTGCAAATAGTTAATGAGAAAACACCTTGGGCGATGACCTAAGGCAACGCACACAGTTTCTAGGAATAAACCGTGTTAGGTCAATGAACAATCACACATGACATGCTCTTCAAAACTGTTTGCGTTACGCCACCTTGCGCAAACGTTTGCCTTGTAGTGACTATGTGGGATGTATATACGAACGGAAACGTTTAGTGGTGACTGACTGTGTGGGATGTACTTACGACCAGAAATGATTTTGCCTGTATAATTGTATTTTTTTAGCACTACTGTACGTATTTCTGTATTTGGGTGCTCGCCGGTCGCACACGACCTCATTTTGCCGAGTGTGTGTGCCAGGAGGGCATATCCCCAACAGTTTCTGGGTCGTGTGGGAAGGACCCCTCCCCTATCGCCCACACTCACTTGGCGACGGTTCCAAATGCCATCGCGGAAAGGGGTAAAAATCGTTTGTTTAGGACCGATGCGTACCAATGATTAAATAGCATGACGGATCTGAGCATATAATCTTCCACCAAATAAACCATATAGTAATCAACTACAAGATGTAATCAACACTACTAGCCACTCACATGTACCAATTTGAGGTTCCGATACAAAGATTGGACACAGAAGATGAACTACGGTTTGAGAGGAGTTGGTGTTGTTGAAGATGTTGATGAAGATTGGCCTCCCAAAGATGAGAGAGTTGTTGGTGATGACGATAGCTTCGATTTCCCCCTATGGGAGGGAAGTTCCCCCAGCGGAATCGCTCCACCGGAGGACAAAAGTGCTCAGGCCCAAGTTCCGCCTTGAGACGGCGATGCTCCTCCTGAAAGTCCTTTCCTTATTTTTACTAGGTCAAAATGACTTATATACCATAAGATGGGCACCAGAGGTGGGCTGGGCTGACCACAACCCACCAGAGCACGCCTGGGGGGTGGCCTAGCACGCCCTGGTGTATCGTGGTCACCAGGTGGCCCATGCAGTTGTTACTTTCTCCAGTATTTTTTATATATTTCAAAATAATTGTCCTTAAATTTTCAGCTCATTTGGAGATGTGCAGAATAGGTGTCTCTGACATAGCTTTTTCAGATCCAGAATTCCAGCTGCCGGTATTCTCCCTCTTCGTGTAGACCTTGCATATTATGAGAGAAAATGCATTAGAATTACTACATAATGCATTATTATGCATAAAAACATTATAAATAACAGTAAGAAAACATGGTGGAAAATGGACGTATCAACTCCCCCAAGCTTACGCCTCGCTTGTCCTCAAGCGAAAGTCGATATCGAAAAACATGTCCACATGGTTGGAGAGAGAGGTGTCGATAAAAACAAAATACAGACATAGTAGCATCATGCTTATTATAACAGCAACAAACTTTATTATATAACTTTTCATGAACAAGTAACAATTCATCACAACATTGAAGTAGAAAGCATAAACTTTATTGAAAACCAACAAACTATGTTCTCATTCAACTTTGCAACTACGATTTATCATATTTTCAGGAAGGGTCACGTATCGGAGCCTTTTGGCAAGTCCACATACTCAACCATCATTTAATCTTCTATGATTGCTAAAACTCACAACATATATATGCGCAAAAAGTTTCAACTAGACACATAGAAAGATAGGGGCTTATAGTTTCGCCTCCCAACTTATTCACCTTGATGTCTACTACACAACTTGTTCTTGTAGGACTCGTGTTGGGCCTCCAAGCGCAGAGTTTTGTAGGATAGTAGCAAATTTCCCTCAAGTGGATGACCTAAGGTTTATCAATCGGTGGGAGGCGCAGGATGAATATGGTCTCTCTCAAACAACCATGCAACCAAATAATAAAAAGTCTCTTGTGACCCCAACACACCAAATACAATGGTAATTTGTATAGGTGCACTTGTTCGGCGAAGAGATGGTGATACAAGGGTTGTAATGATAGTAGATATTGATTTTTGTAATAATAACAATAAAAAACAGCAAGGTAACGAGCAACAAAAGTGAGCACAAACGGTATTGCAATGCTTGAAAATGAGGCCTAGGGTCCGTACTTTCGCTAGTGCAATCTCTCAACAATGCTAATCTAATTGGACCATATAACCATCCCTCAAAGTGCGACGAAGAATCACTCCAAAGTTCATATCTAGCGGAGAACATAAGAAGAAATTGTTTGTAGCTATTCTTTCCGATCGATTTGTCCAAGAGTTCGTACTAAAATAACACCAAGTTATTCATTCCAATCGATGTATCAAGAGTTCGTAGTAAAATAACACCAAGTTGTTCTTTCTGACCGATCTATCAAGAGTTTGTACTAAAACAACACCAAAGAAAATTCAGATTCATAGTACTCAATCCAACAGAAAGAACCTCAAAGAGTGCCCCAAGATTTCTATCGGAGAAATAAAAGATGAGAATCTGTATCAACCCCTATGCATAGATTACCCCAATGTCACCTCGGGAATCTGTGAGTTGAGTGCCAAAACATATCTCAAGTGAATCAATATAATACCCCATTGTCACCACAGGTATTCATATGCAAGATATATATTAAGTGCTCTCAAGTCCATAATAGTATTGAATCCAATAAAACAAAATCTCAAAGGGAAAACTCAATTCTTCACAACAAGATAGAGAGGGAGAAACACCATATGATCCAACTATATTAAAAAAGCCTGCGATACATCAAGATCGTGCCATCTCAAGAACACAAGAGAGAGAGAGAGAGATTAAACACATAGCTAATGGTACAAACCCTCAGCCCCGAGGGTGGACTACTCCCTCCTCATCATGGTGGCCGCTGGGATGATGAAGATGGCCACCAGTGATGATTTCCCCCTCCGGCAGAGTGCTGGAACGGTGTCTAGATTGGTTTTTCGTGGCTACAGAGGCTTGCGGCGGCGGAACTTCTGATCTAGTATTATTTCTGATGGCTTCTCTATTTATAGGATTTTTCAGCGTTGGAATCATGCGAAGATGGGCCTCGAGGTGAGCACAACCAACCGAGGCAAGCCAAGCCCCTCAGGCGCGCCCTGGTGGGTTGTGCCCTCCTCGTGGCTCTTCTGGGCCTCCCACGAAGCTTGGGGGTCTCTTTTGTTCCAAAAAAAACCGTCAACAAGTTGCAGCTCATTTGGAGAACTTGCACAAAAAGCAACACCACGGTAGTTCTGCTGAAGACAACGTCAGTCCGGGTTAGTTCCATGCAAATCATACCAAAACCATATAACATTGTTGTAAACATGTCATGAATACTTCATAAATTTTAGATACGTTGGAGACCTATCAGCATCCCCAAGCTCAATTCCTACTCATCCTCGAGTAGGTAAATGATAAAAGAAATAATTTATGAACTGTGAATGCTAGCATAATGCATAAGTTTGATCAATGATAATTTCAATCACTTTTCCTAGAATCATAATAGTAATTATTTCTCACAAAACTCATCATGACAAAATAGCAATCAATTCACATGTTAAGGTTCAAACAATGAATTCTCTTGAAACTCAACAACCTATATTCTTAGTCACCAAACAATTGCAATTCAACTTATTCAACAGTCTTAGTAAGAGCTCCACATACTCAATCATCATATAGTCTTCCATGATTGCTAGTACTCAAAGCATATTCTTAGAACAAATGGCATCCATCGAACACAAAGAAAGATAGGGGCTTAATATTTTTCCTCCCAACTCATTTATAATAGAGATAATTGTCAACAATAATAAACCATGATCAAATATATTTGACTGGTCATATGTGCCTAGATATTTCCCCACCACGTGATGCTTACCAACTAGAGAATAATTGAGGTTGAAATGAGAATGCATACTATTGACTCTTTGCATAAAAGTAAATACTGAGAAGTAAAAGGTAGGCCCTTCGTAGAGGAAAGCATAGGTTGTCATGTGCTTTTTATTTGGATGCCCAAGCTCTTAATGTAAAGGAACATCACGTTATTACCCCTTATGATAGAAACCTTTATTATGCAGTCCATCGCTTTTATTACTTTTCCATCACAAGTTCATACAACGCTGAATTTTCCCTTACAATAAAAGATCAAACAAATTTAGGAGCAATTTTTATTGCTTTATGCACCGATGATAACTTACTTGAAGGATCTTATTCAATCCATAGGTAGGTATGGTGGACACTCATGGCATGAAACTGGGTTTAAGTGTTTTTGGATGCACAAGTAGTATCTCTACTTTGTACGAATTTTTGGCTAGCAAAAGATTCTAAGCAAACACCACATGTTGGAGGACCATAACAATATAACTTCTATGCAAATATACCCAAACATAACTCATTACGTTGTCTTCCTTGTCCAACTTTAACTAATTTTCTCAAGTTTGAAAATAATTAATGCATATTCACAATCATTGAAGATGTCCAAGATAATATATTTGCATGTGAAAGTTCTCTTCCTTATAGTAATCATTCATGAATTGCTTGTATGACCAATATTGTGATTGTCAAGCTTCAAAAGATTTCACTTTCTAAACCCAATGTGAAGCTACCACTAGGCATGATTTAATTTCAAATTCATGATATTCAATTCATTCAACAATTTACTCCTTGGATATAAGTTAAGGACAAGAGTAAATGACAAGCTACTCAAAAAAGATATAAGTGAAGATCAGACGAGTAGTTAAGTAAATAGGTATCTAATTGTGGGCTCTCTCTTATTTAAAAACTTTTAGGTTTAATTATTTTATTAAAACATCAAGCAAAACAAAATAAAATGATATTCCAAGAATAACACAACTCATGTGAAGAAGCAAAAAATTTAGGCTCAACCGATACTAACCGATAATTATTGATGAAGAAAGGTAGGACTCCTACCGAGGCATCCCCAAACTTAGATGCTTGAGACTTCTTGAAATATTATCTTGGGATGCGTTGGGAATCCCCAAGATTGAGCTTTTGTGTCTCCTTAATTCCTTTTATATAACAGTTTCCCTAAATCTCAAAAACTTCATCCACACAAAACTCAACAAGAACTCGTGAGATAAGTTAGTATAATTTGATGCAAAACCTTATGATTCTGTACTGTAGCAAATCGCTAAAATTATTATTCAACATTGCATACTAAATGCCTCTGCATATTTAATACTCCTGTCCTCAAATAGAATCATTAAACAAGCAAACAAATGCAAACATAACAACAATCTGCCAAAACAGGACAATCTGTAATGGACGAAGAAGTATCCATACTAATTTAACTCAACAAATTATGAAAATTTACCACATTGTAGAAATTTATCATAGCTTATTGTGCAAAAAGTTTCAACATTTTATCACATCCTAAATTTTTCAAGAATTCACGCACTAGCGTGCAACTTTCTGTTTTCAAACAGCCACATATCGACTTGCAAAATAAGCATGGAAAAGGCTATACTTGACATTTTTATTGAAGTAAAACATGCAAAATAGTATTCTAAATAAAATAAAGTGAATCCTAACAATATAAAATGACGCTCGAAGCAAAACTCATATCATGTGACGAATGAAAATATAGCTCCAAGTAAGTTTACCGATAATGTTGGAGGCGAAAGAGGGGTTGCCTTCCGGCCATCCCCAAGCTTAGTTGCTTGGATCTTCCTTGAATATTACCTTGGGGTGCCTTGGGCATCCCCAAGCTTAGTGTCTTTTCACTCCTTATTCTCCTCATATCGATATCTCACCCAAAACTTCAATCACACAAAACTTAACAGAACTTCGTGAGATGGGTTAGTATGATAAAGACAAATCATTCACTTTGGTACTATCATGATAACATTAATATTTTTTCTCACACAATGCCTACTGTACCTTGTCATTTCCACAATTTGGACCTGTTCGGAGACTCTCCCGCTCCCCAAGTCCGCTCCAGGAGTTGGTGGAGCTTTAGCTAAAAATAACAACGGGGGGAAAAGGCAGCTCCACAGATTCCTAGATTTCGAGGAGCTGGAGGACTACCGAACAACTCCTTTATATTGAGCAATATAAGCCATAGAAACTAGATAACAAGCAAACTATGCATTGAAAACAGAATTTGTCAAAAACAGAACATTTTGTAGTAATCTGTACTCCAACCATACTTCTGTAACTCCAAAAATACTGAAAAATTAGCAAAACGTAGGAAATTTGTATATAAATCATCTATACAAAATTCAGATCGAAATCGTGTTCTAGTGAATTTCTAAAATTCCTGGACCGGGTGCAAAAGTTTCTGTTTTTGCACAGAATCAAGTCAACTATCATCCACACCATCCCAAAGGCTTTACTTGGTACTTTATTGAAACAAAAGCTATAAGACATGATTAGTACAGTAGACTAATCATGTGAACACACAAAAATGGTAGGGGTAAATGTGGGTTGTCTCCCAACAAGCACTTTTCTTTAATACCTTTCTAGCTAGGCATGATGATTTCAATGATGCTCACATAAAAGATAAGAATTGAAACATAGAGAGAGCATCATGAAGCACATGACTAGCACATTTAAGTATAACACACTTCCTATGCATAGGGATTTTGTGAGAAAACAACTTATGGGAACAAGAAGCAACTAGCATAAGAAGGCAAAACAAGTTCAACTTCAAAACTTTCAACATAAAGAGAGGAAACTTGATATTAGTGAGAAGCCTACAAGCATATGTTCCTCTCTCATAATAATTTTTAGTATCATCGTGAATGAATTCAACAATATAACTATCACATAATTCATTCATTTCATGATCCACAAGCATAGTAATTTTATTACTCTCCGCATTAGCAAATTTATTCTTATGAATAATGGTGGGAGCAAATGCAACAAAATAACTATCATGTGATTAAAAATTAAAATCATGATGACAAGTTTCATGGTTATCATTATTATTTATAGCATACATGTCATCACCGTAATCATCATAGATAGCAACTTTGTTGTCATAATCAATTGAAACCTCTTCCGAAATAGTGGATTCATCATTAAATAAAGTCATGACCTCTCCAAATCCACTTTGATAATTATTACAAGAAGAATCAACAACCTCCAAAATAGTGGGATCATTAGTACCTAGAGTTGACACTCTTCCAAACCCACTTTCATCATTGTAATATCATAAATAGGAGGCATGCTTTCGTAATAATAAATATTCTCATCAAAACTTGGGGGACTAAAAATATCATCTTCACCAAACATAGCATCCCCAAGCTTATGTCTTTGCATATCGTTAGCATCATGGATATTCAAAGAATTCATACTAATAAAATTGCAATCATGCTCATCATTTATGCGAAAAAATCTATACAATTCTTCTTATATCAATTGAGCGCAATTTTCTTTCCATCATTTTCACGAAACACATTACAAAGATGAATAATATGATGCAACCTCAATTCCATTTTTTGTAGTTTTCTTTTATAAACCAAACTAATGATAAACAAGAAACTAAATATTCGATTGCAAGATCTAAAGATATACCTTCAAGCACTCACCTCCCCGGCAACGGCGCCAGAAAAGAGCATGATCTTTACTACACAACTTGTTCTTGTAGACTCGTGTTGGGCCTCCAAGCGTAGATTTTTGTAGGAAAGTAGCAATTTTCCCTCAAGTGGATGACCTAAGGCTTATCAATCCGTGGGAGGCATACGATGAAGATGGTCTCTCTCAAACAACCCTGCAACCAAATAATAAAAAGTTTCTTGTGTCCCAAACACACCAAATACAATGGTAATTTGTATAGGTGCACTAGTTCGGCGAAGAGATGGTGATACAAGTGCAGTAATGATAGTAGATATTGATTTTTGTAATAGTAACAATAAAAAAGCAAGGTAACTAGCAAAAAAAGTGACCACAAACGGTATTTAAATGCTTGAAAATAAGGCCTAGGGTCCGTACTTTCGCTAGCGCAATCTCTCAACAATGCTAATCTAATTGGATCATATAACCATCCCTCAAAGTGCGATGAAGAATCACTCCAAGGTTATTATCTAGCGGAGAGCATAAGAAGAAATTGTTTGTAGCTATTGTTTCTGATCAATCTATCCAAGAGTTCATACTAAAATAAAACCAAGTTATTCTTTCCGATCGATCTATCAAGAGTTCGTACTAAAATAACACCAAGTTATTTTTTCCGATCGATCTATCAAGAGTTCGTACTAAAATAACACCAAAGCAATTTAAGATTCATTATACTCAATCCAACACAAAGAACCTCAAAGAATGCCTCAAGATTTCCACTTGAGAAACAAAAGACGAGAACGTGCATCAACCCCTATGCATAGATTACCCCAATGTCACCTCGGGAATCCGCGAGTTGAGTGCCAAAACATATCTCAAGTGAATCAATACAATACCCCATTGTCACCACGGGTATTCATATGTAAGACATATATCAAATTCTCTCAAATCCATAAAAGTATTCAATCTGATAAAACGAAATCTCAAAGGGAAAACTCAATTCATCACAACAAGATAGAGAGGGATAAACACCATATGATCCAACTATATTAACAAAGCCCGTGATACATCAAGATCATGCCATCTCAAGAACACGAGAGAGAGAGAGAGAGATTAAACACATAGCTACTGGTACAAACCCTCAACACCGAGGGTGGACTACTCCCTCCTTATCATGGTGGCCGCCGCGATGATGTAGATGGCTACCAATGATGATTACCCCCTCCGGTGGAGTGCCGGAACGGGTCTAGATTGGTTTTTTGTGGCTACAGAGGCTTACAGCGGCGAAACTTCTAATCTAGGGTTATTTATGATGGTTTCTCTATTTATAGGATTTTTAAGTGTTGGAATCACGCGAAGATGGGCCTCGAGGTTAGCAAAACCCACCGGCACAAGTCAGGCCCCTCAGGCGTGCCCTGGTGGGTTGTGCCCTCCTTGTGGCTCTTCTGTCGTCCCACAAAGCTTCGGGGGTCTCTTTTGTTCCAAAAAATCATCAAAAAGTTTTAGCTCATTTGGTGAACTTTCATTTCTAGACAAAAAATAGCACCACGGTAGTTCTGCTGAAAACAGCGTCAGTCCAGGTTAGTTCCATGCAAATCATACCAAAACCATATAAAATTGTTGTAAACATGGAATGAATACTTCATAATTTTAGATACATTGGAGACATAGCAGACCTCAAGGGTGATGTCAACAATAATAACTCATGATCACTCACATCCAACTAGATATATGTGCCTATGTCTTTCCCCACCACTTGATGCTTGTCAAAGAGAATAATAAAAGGAATAGAGATAAAACTTTGACTCTTGCATAAAAAGTAAATACATAAAAGTAAAATATAGGCCCTTCACAGAGGGAAGCAGAGGTTGTCATGCGCTTTTTGGTTGTATGCACAATATCTTAATGCAAAAGAACATCATGTTATATTGCCCCTTATGATAGAAACCGTTATTATGCAGTCGATCACTTTTATTACTTTGCCATCACAAGTTCGTAAAACTCTTAATTTCTCTTACACTAAATGATCAAACACATTTAGAAGCAATTTTTATCGCCTTATTGCACCGATGGCAACTTACTTGAAGGATCTTTTTTCAATCCATAGGTAGATATGGTGGACTCTCAAAAGAAGAGTTTGGGTTTAAGGGTTTTTGGATGCACAGTAGTATCTCTACTTAATGTGGAATTTTGGCTAGCAAAGATATGGAGCAAGCACCACATGTTGAAGGATCTATGGCAATATAACTTCTGTGTGAATATGAACAAGCATAAATCATTACATTGTCTTCCTTGTTCAACATCAACCATTTGGCATAAGATATTTAGTGGGGGCTCACAATCATAAAAGATGTCCAAGATAATGTAGTTGCATATGAATATTTTCTTCCCTTATTAATTCTTTCATGAATTGCATTATTGACCAATGCTATGTTTGTCAACCCTCAACAAATTTTACCACTTATACTTTTCCATATGTGTTGTCATTACTTACCATAAGATTAGCATATGATCTTTTTCATTATTTCCTTTTATTTTGATTGAAACATAAAAGCAAAAACTCAAACTAAACTTTATTATATAACTCTCACTCGATTACATAGATAGATAGATCACGAAACTAACACTCAAGACTAGATCATACTAAATCTTTATTCAACTAAAACATGAAATAACTAAGGATCGAACTAAGATAGGTAAAGGTAATAGAGGTGATGTGATATGATACCGGGGCACCTCCCCCAAGCTTGGAACAAGCCAAGGGGAGTGCCCATACCATGTACTCAAGTCTCTTTTGGTGATGAAGAAGAGGTTGGTGGTGATGCGGTAGTAGCGAACTTATCCTCCAGCTTCCAGGGCAGTGGCTCACCATCGTAAGAGGAAGCATGAGTCCCCTGAGTCCTGCAACTGGCAGCTAAACTCATACCTTTAATTTTTGCTTCATACTTGAAAACTTGATTTTGAAGATCATAGGCTTGGCTTTGCAGAAAGTTGATTTGCTCACCGAGGGTGAAGACGATGTCCTTCATAGACCGCCATCCACCTTATGATCATGGGTAAAATCCATAATCATGAGGTGATTAGCACTGACTCCACGCTCCACCATACCTTGGCACTTGAAGACATCCTGCTCCACTGCCTCGAGCCTGGCCTCCACGGTTCTCGTCTTCTTAGGGCCTCGAACGTCTCGGATTTGGAGCAGCCCCTCACACATCTCAATGGCTTGAGGTGCTTCATCACCTTTGAAAAGTAGGGGTTGATTACCCTCTCGAAGAACTTGTCCTTGGAGTAGCTTGGTGTGGCCATGGCAATCTAGATCTGTCAGGAGAAAAGCACGAAACAAGAACAAAAGATTTCTTCATGATACGGTGGTCAAATCATTGGGGGTATATATAAAGATTTTATTTGGGAAACAAGCATATCGAAGGAAAACGGAGTCGGGAAGGTGCCTGAGGGCACCACGACCCACCAGAGAATGCCAGGGAGGGCAGGCGCTCCCTGGTGTATTGTGGTCACCTCGGTTGCCTTCCTGGTTGTTTCTTATTTTCCTAATTTTTCTAATATTCCAAAGGTACTTAATGTATTTTTGTTCAAGCACTGCCCTTACGCCACAAGAATGTCTTTGAAGATACAATTGTTAAGGATCCCTGTTCCTCTGTCTTACAATTCCGAGGTATTCTACATCTCGGATTTGGCTTTATATGTGAGGGAGTCCTGGATTAGGGGGTCTCCAGAAAGCCGGATTATATCCTTTGGCCGGACTGTTGGACTACGAAGATACAAGATTGAAGACTTCGTCTCGTGTCCGGATGAGACTCTACTTGGCGTGGAAGGCAAGCTAGGCAATACGGATATGTATATCTCCTCCTTTGTAACCGACCTTGTGTAACCCTAGCCCTCTCCGGTGTCTATATAAACCGGAGGGTTTTAGTCCGTAGGACAACAGACAATCTGACCATAGGCTAGCTTCTAGGGTTTAGCCTCTCCGATCTTGTGGTAGATCTACTCTTGTACTACCCATATCATAAATATTAATCAAGCAGGACGTAGGGTTTTACCTCCATCAAGAGGGCCTGAACCTGGGTAAAACATCATGTTCCCTGCATCCTGTTACCATCCGCCTTAGACGCACAGTTCGGGACCCCCTACCCAAGATCCGCCGGTTTTGACACCAACAATATGCATCAGTTCCGAACCTAGATTTTAGTGAATAGTTCGCTTGCCCAGCTCCGATGTGTACCTCTTACATTTCCAATAAATTCGGCTAAGGGTGTAACGGGAGAACCACTGAGATTGTGCTGCCAGGTTAATTGGTAGAGTGCCTCAGTGGAGAAAGCCGAAAACTGACTATCTAGGTAAGCGCAAACTGGTCGGTCATCCGTAGACCATGTTAAGCGATGTGACGATAGAGATCACCTGTGTCAAATGAAGGGATTCCTTTTGAGCTGAAGTGCATCATGGTTTAGACATCGGCTTGCTAAGCTAACCACTTCTCATATCTACGGCTTGTCATCAGCCCCCATAGTCAAACTCCTATGACTAAGTGAAAGTTATCAAGCCATTATTGTCTGATTGCCAAGTTCCTACGAGCACAGACCACCTCCGGGTACCGAGATGTCGGCCAAGGGTGGAAGATGCCTCACGGAACACCCATTGTATATTCTACACTGGGGCAGAAGCCGACGGCTGGCCACTTTCAGTTTAAAATGGTCGCATAGGAGGTAAATTAATTGAAAAGCACACATATGTGAAGGAATTTAAAGACATACTCATTCCAGCAAACGATAAGTTTTGTACATTTCAAAACTTTGGCATCCTAAAATGCTACCTAAAAATACAAAGTGTCCTTTGGACACATGGACTTAGTAACCCGGACTCCCTCCTCCACTTTGGCAAAAAACTGCTCCGTGGTGCGCGGCTTATCTGTAGGGGGTCCCGTGGCAACCTTCACCGCATCAAGCTTCCAAAATTGCGTCTTCACGTAGGCATGCGCCTTCCACGCTCCTTCCGAGCATGCAGACCTCCTCCAACTATTAATTCACGTGACAACGTCTCACGGGCATGCCAAAATGGCCGAAGAAGCTGGTTGGAAGGGCTTCGGTGGGCAACAGTGCGACACAGAGGTCTTGAAGCACCGGTCTCGCCAAACAAAATAACTCCGCCATCTGCTTCACTCAATGATTCAGTAGCTGTGTTGAAGGAGACCCCGGGAACTGCCCCCCAGAATGCCTTCTCCACCTCATGACCCGCCGGCTAGTCGAAGTGCGCAATGGCATCCGCCACGCTCTCCGGGGGATTCGTGAAGACTTCTATAGAACACCATAGCTAGGTGAGCTCGACGCACCCTTTACTGCCAAACACACAGTACAATAAATATAGCTTACCCGAGGCGATTTGCTCTATTTGCTGGAGCACCTCGCGGTCAGCACGGGCCGTGGTTTGGAGCTTGGAGTATGCAAGCTGGAGCTTCCCAAGATCTTTCTTGGCTTGCTTCTCCTCCACCTGAAGTTTGTCGTGTGCTTCGAACACGCCCTTTAGGGTCTCCTCGACCTCCTGGACCCATGCCCGGTCCTTCTCCCCAGCCACCTTCTCGGCGGCTCGGGCCTCCTCCGCCTTCGCGGCCACAGCCTTATACTACTCTACCTCCTACCGAGCCTTCTTGAGCTTGGCCTTGAGCACCTCAAGCTCTACTACCGTTGTTGTCATTTCAACAGTTTGACATCAGTTTTCCAATCAACACAAAAACATCACGCATTTTGGGTTCCATATAACTTATTGAACGCAAGTCCAGATCACTTACCTTGTGACTACTCAAACCTCTGTTTCATCAGGTTGAGGTCCTCCTGGGACCTCTCAAGCTTCCGGTTCATGTCCGCAATCTCCTCGGAGACAGAGTCCAAAGAAGAGGTCGAAACCTACCAACAAGAATTTTTTACACACCCGCAATCAATATATTGGGACTCCAGGACGATTTCCTTAGGCAGCGTCCTAGGGGCTACATATTAAGCTCCTACTGATACACGATCCCAATGTCGGTTTCTTGAAACAAGCTTTGGGCTTGGGGGCTACTCACTCACTATGCCGTTTAGAAGGCCGTGATATCATGTCCTCGAACAGTAACAATAATTTGCAAAGAAAATCTAACTACAACCCAATCATCCCCGCATAAAGATAAATGAGTACCTCGAAGCTCGTAATGAGGCTCTTGAAGACCTCGTGCAGGCCTGCCCCTACGGACTGCAAGCCCTGGAGCGCTATGCCTATCAAGGCACAATGCTCTTCCTTAAGGGAGGAACCCCTTAAGGTCTCCTCCATCTCTTCGGTCCACCCCGCGCCAGCCTGCCCTTGGGCAGGAGGTGGGGGTGGCAGGATGACCTCGGATCCAGGCGCATGGGCACTGACCCGGGTGGTCTCCACCTAGGATGGCGGAGCTGGAGCGAACGTCGGCTGGACCAATAACTGGCCCAGCCCCTCTTTGACGACCTCGGGCATCTTCTCCCCTCGGTCCTGTTGGGCCGAGGCATCAACCTCAACCATGACAACCAACTCTTAGGGCCCCGCCATGCTGGTTTGGGGGGGGGGGGGCAGAGTAGATGTCACCTTCCCCAGCTTGTCATGAGCTGGTGGAGGAGTGGTGGGCTTCGGAGTCCCGTTGTCGGGTGGCAGCCCACTCAAGGAGTCACTGGGGTGCTCCCTTGGCGGACTACGTAAAAAGCCCCCTTATGATATTGCTATTACTAAAAGGACTCATCGAGAATTCAGGGTACAAAAGCAATGACTTAACCTTGGGGTGCCAGTTTTTTCCTCCCCATGGCAAGGGGATCATCCTCCGATTCGTCGAAGAACTCAGTTCACTCCGACGACTTGCTGGCGACTTCTTCGAGCCCTTGGTCTGCATGTCGGCTTCGGCGTCCTCCAACTCTGCCCTCTTCCCTTTAGGAGGAGGGTTCTGTTCCTCCTCACCCTCCTCCGCATCATCCTCATGGGCAGAGGAGACGTGGGTCTCCTCTAGGATTGGGAGACCGAGGTCTCTCAAGCCCGAGCACTCGCCTTGCCCTTTAGGGACTTCGTCCCTTTGGGGGCCACCACGTGCGGCTCCTCGACGAGGAGCGTCGTGAGTAGGGGAGTTATTGGCTCCTCGGGCAGTGGGGCTGGGCATCGCATTTTCTGCATCCTGGCCAACCACTTCTGTGAACATAGAACATGGTGATTCGTCAAGAGCCGTCTTGGAGTACAGAAATAAAAAGCATAAGCGTATACTTTACCGGTGGGGCCTCATAGCCAACCTCGAAGCCGAGATCCTGCCCTTCCTTGGGGATCTTGTCCCTGGCCAGCTTAAGGAGCCGCGTCCACATGCTGGCCAAAGTGGCATGGAAGAAGTGGTGGCTGGGCCCCGTGTCCTCAGGCTTGTGCTCCCACATCGGCTTGGGTTGGAGTTCGAGCGGAAGAATACAACGATTGAGCATAACGTTGACCACGTTAGGGAGCTGGAGGTCCTTATCGGTGGACCACCACTTGATATTCTTGATCAACATCTCCACCTCATCTGGATTCCCCCAGGCGACGCCCTTCTCCCTCCAGGTTTTGAGCTTCTTCGAAGGCCCGACCGAAAATGCTGGGACCTCGGCCTGGCCATGGGTGAGAGGCTCAGTGATTTAGAACCACTCCCACTGCCACTCCTTCACTGTTTCAATTAAGGTGCCCTTGAACCATTCGGTCCCCTGGTTTTTGCTAACCATGGCCCCTCCGCACTCCGCTATATCGGAGGCGCTCGACTTCAGCTTGACCTTGAAACTCTTCAGCCATAGACTAAAGTGCGGCTCATAGCGGAGGAAGGCCTCGCAAACTATCATGAAGGAGGCGAGGTGGAGGATAGAGTTTGAGGCCATGTGGTAGAAGTCAAGCCCATAATAAAACATAATCCCGCTCACAAATGGGTGCAGTGGGAACCCCAAGCCCCGGATGAGATGGGGGATGAAGACTACCAGCTCCCCCTGCGTTGGGAGCGGGCACTTGCTAGTCCGCGCCTAGAGCGCGGGCGGTAATGTTGGTGGAAAGATATCATGCACTGCGTAGCTCTAGGATGGTGCCATCCGTAATGGCGGAACCGCCCCAGTCCCATTTGAGGGTGTCGGCCATGGCTAGTGGAAGGAGCTCGGATTCGCTAAAAGGGGGAGTGTTTGAGATTGGATCTGGGTGCTAGAGCTAGATGAAGCAGTAGGCGGGGGGGTGAGAGCGTGGTCTATTGAGCTATCCTCTCTTTTGCTCTTATATGCTGATGAAAGGTCAGGAGTCCCCTTTACTGCGATGATAAAAATGCCACTCCCACGAAAGATGTCATTGAGCATGTGGGGGAAACAAAATCTTGATGATATCCCTGAGAAAACGGGCACGATCTCCACCTCAATGGGACGTGCCAGTAAAAAGGCCGCCTCGAGCCACGATTTAAGGAAAGCAGTAACTGCCCGGCCCATCGTGGGGTGAGCCGCTTCGATAAAGTTGTCAGACTAGGTGAGATTGTTCATACCTAGATGGTTGGCCTTCGAGGCTAAGTTATCCGATCTCTTTGGGCAGGGTACAAAGCTCGGCTAGGCCTCGGTTGGCATCACTCCTCTAAAGGAGTGGTTCGAGAACTATAAAGGGGAACTCGTCAGTCGAGCCAAGGACACCGGATCCGAGGTCACTTTCGTTGAGAAAGTCATCCTCGGTGTAGAAGACCAGTACGGAGCTACTGATGGTGTCCTAGATTAGGGAGTACTAACCTAGTCACCCATGCTCCTCGGGTTGGGCTGATGGGCCCTCATTCGTACTCAAGATGGACTTCGGAGGCCATACGCAGGAGGCGTGATCAAGACTACATCCACCAAAGACTTGACATATACTCCAAGATTCTACTGCTGCCTGGTGCCTAGATACCGAACTTGTAACCCTAGATATCCTACCTGGCATATATATATATATATATAAGCCGTGGGGTTTAGCCCTGATGTCTGCTAGAACTACGTCGGTATTTCCCCAAAGAGGAAGGGATGAGGCAGTACAACGATGGTAGGTATTTCCCTCAGTGATGAGACCAAGGTTATCGAACCAGTAGGAGAACCAATCAACACTACGTAAACAACACCTATACAGAAATAACAAATACTCGCATCCCGACGTGTAAAAGGGGTTGTTAATCCCTTTTGGGTAATGGCGTCAGAAATTGGCAAACGGATGTGAGAAAGTTGTAATATTGATAGATCGAACGCCAAATAAAATAAATTGCAGCAAGGTATTTTTGTATTTTTGGTTTAATAGATCTGAAAATAAAAGGCAAATAAAATAGACCGCAAAGGCAAATAATATGAGAAAGAGACCCAGGGGCTGTAGGTTTCACTAGTGGCTTCTCTCAAGCAAAATAGCAAAAAGTGGGTAAAAAATTACTGTTGGGCAATTGATAGAACTTCAAATAATCATGACGATATCCAGGCAATGAACATTATATAGGCTTCACATCCAAGATTAGTAGACTGACTCCTGCCTGCATCTACTACTATTACTCCACACATCGACCGCTATCCAACATGCATCTACTATATTATGTTCATGGAGAAACTGAGTAATGTAATAAGAATGATGACATGACGCAGACAAGATCTATTTATGTAGAAACAGACCCCACCGTTTTATCCTTAGTAGCAACGATACATACGTGTCGGTTCCCCTTCTGTCATTGGATCAAGCATCGTAAGATCGAACCCACTACAAAGCACCTCTTCCCATTGCAAGATAAATAGATCAAGTTAACCAAACAAAACCCAAATATCGGAGAAGAAATACAAGGCTATAAGAAATCATGCATATAAGAGATCAAAGAAACTCAAATAACTTTCATGGACAAAAAGAGATAGATCTAATCATAAAGTCAAAGTTCATCGGATCCCAACAAACACACCACAAAATAATTACATCATATGGATCCCCAAGAGACCATTGTATTGAGAATCAAACGAGAGAGAGAGGAAGCCATCTAGCTACTAAATACGAACCCGAAGGTCTACAAAGAACTACTCAAGCATCATCGGGAGGCACCAATGGAAGTGGTGAACCCCTCCGTGATGGTGTATAGATTGGATTTGGTGGTTCTGGACTCTACACGGCGGCTGGAATTGACTAAAGTCGACAGTCCCCTAGGGTTTCTGAAATATTGGGGTATTTATAGAGCAAAGAGGCGGTCTGGGGGCACCCGAGGTGGGTTGTGCTCCCCTCGGAGCACCCCTAGGTGCTTCTCCGGCCCATTGGATGTCTTTTGGTCAAAAAAATCAACAAAAAGTTTCGTTGCGTTTGGACTCTATTTGGTATTGATTACTTGTGATGTAAAAAACATGCAAAAAACAACTGGCACTTGGCACTATGTCAATAGGTTAGTACCAAAAAGTGATATAAAATGATTATAAAACATGCAAGAATGATAATAAAATAGCATGGAACAATCAAAAAATATAGATACGTTGGAGATGTATCAACATCCCCAAGCTTAATTCCTGCTCATCCTCGAGTAGGTAAATGATAAACACAGAATTTTTGATGTGGAATGCTGCCTAACATGTCATCTCATATTCTTTTCTTTATAGCATGGACATTTGTACTTTTGTATTGTTCAAAGCAATAGTCTAGTTTTAATATGATAATTTAGATACTCAAGCATACCAACAAGCAGCCATGTCTTTCAAAATATCAATGCTAAAATAAGCTATCCCTAGCCCATCATGCTCAATCATTGATCCATTCATGAAACACACTCGCATATTAACTACACTCAATGCTCAAGTACGATCATAGGGCCCCCTAGTTGGTGATTTTATAAGAGAGGATGGAGAATAAAAATAAAAATTCAATAAGTAAGAGAAAGACCCTTCACAGAGGGAAGTTGGGATTTGTAGAGGTGCCAGAGCTCAAAGCGAAAAATTGAGAGATAAAAACATTTTGAGAGGCATTCTTTCCCCACCAATGAAAAAGTCTTATAGTTCCCAACACTTTCCATGCTAGATATATCGTAGGCGGTTCCCAAACAGAAAATAAAGTTTATTCCTTTTCCACCATACTTTCACTTTCCATGGCTAACCGTATCCACGAGCGTCTTCCATACCAACACTTTCCAAAGAATTTATTATTTGACAACCTAAAGTAAATTCATTTTTCATTTCGGGACTGGGCATCCCTAATACCTTTGCCTTACTCTTGTGCAATGACAAGTGAATAAACACTCATCGTGAGAATAACACATCTAGCATGGAAAATATTAGCCACCCCTCACTGCCTCGCGAGCGGTATGAGCACACAAAAGAGAAATTTATTTTGAATATTAGAGATGGAACATATAAATTTGCTTAAAACGGCAAAAGAATACTGCATATAGGTAGGTATAGTGGACTTATATGGCAAAAGTGGTTTGAAGGATTTTGGAAGCACAAGTAGTGACCATACTTAGTGCAAAATGAAGAATAGGAAAAGATTGCGAAGCGACCAACCAAGAACGAATAATCTCATAAGTGAGCATTAAGCATAATTAACACCGAATAATGCACCACAAGTAGGATGTAATCTCATTGCATGACTATTGACTTTCGTGCTTGCATAGGGAATCACAAACCTTAACACCAATATTCTTACTAAAACACAATTACTCATCAACATGACTCACATATCACGTCATCATATCTCAAAACTATTACTAAGAATCATGTTTATTTTGTCCAATGATCTTCATGAAATATTTTATTATATCCTTCTTGAATATCTATCACTTTGGGACTAAATTTCATATGTTGCTTTTGGTAAGCTCAAACAAATATAAGTGAAGATCATGAGCATAGTATTTCTTTCTCCCAAATTAATTTAAATGAAGCAAGAGAGAATTTCTTGAAATTTTTACTAACTCTCAAATAAATATAAGTGAAGCAAGAGATCATTTCTCCAAAAATACTAAAGCACACCATGCTCAAAACGATATAAGTGAAGCACTATAGCAAATCCATAGCTCATAAAACTTTAAGTGAAGCATAGAGAGCAATTCTAACAAGTCATGGCATAATTTTGGCTCTCTCAAATAGGTCTGTCCAGCAAAGGATCAAGACTAAAAACAAAAATAAAAACAAGCAAATACTCATATCATACAAGACGCTCCAAGCAAAACACATAGTATGTGACTAATAAAAATATAGCTTCGAGTAAAATACTGATGGTTGTTACAAGAAAGAGGGGATGCCACTCGGGGCATCCCCAAGCTTAGTTGCTTGATCTCTTTGGATATTAACTTGGGGTGCCATGGGCATCCCCAAGCTTAGGCTCTTCTTGCTCCTTATTCCTTCATCCATCATAAGATAACCCAAAACTTGAAAACTTGAATCACACAAAACTCAACAAAGCCTTTGTGAGATCCGTTAGTCTAAGAAAATAAATCACTACTATAAGTGATGTTGCAAACCAACTCATATTTTATTCTTGCATTACATCTACTGTATTCCAACTTTTCTATGGAAAAAACTCTTCAAACAAAACCATAGAATCATCGAAACAAGCACACAACGCAAAGAAAACAGAATCTGTCAAAAACAGAACAGTCTGTAGCAATCTGGATATTTTGAATACTTTTGTAACTCCAAAAATTCTGCAAAATTAGGACAACGTGACAAATTTGTATATTAATCTTATGCAAAAAGAATTGGTATTTTAGCGATCTCTAGTTAGAATGAGAATTGTTTTCATGAGTGCAAAAGTTTCTGTTTTTCAGCAAGATCAAACAACTTTCACCCAAGATGATCCTAAAGGCTTTACTTGGCACATACACTAATTGAAACACAAAAAACACAATCATAACATTAGCATAATTGTGCTAATACTAAAAAACAGGAAGAAAAAAAGCTAAAATAAATTTTATTCATTGGGTTGCCTCCCAACAAGCTCTATCGTTTTACGCCCCTAGCTAGGCATGAAGCAAGGATCTAAGCTTTGTCATCCTTATTCTTTATTCCCTTAGAGGTGTTTTCATCATGGGGTTTTTTAAGAACAACATAAAGCATATTATCCATAGAAACCTTAGCACTATAAAGTTTCTCATTATCATAACCATGTTGATTTCCGACAAAAATCCAAGAGTAATGTTGATTAACATTATTGAAAACTTGTTGGATTACATCTAGAATATAGACTTCTTTTTTAAGATTCGGATCAAAGATTTTATTATCCCCAAGCAAATGTCTTAACTCATAATCACTATTGTAAATAATTTCATCTATTACGGGCTTTTCACGATTCATACCGTAAAAATCAAATATTTCCCTAGCTTCACGTATGATGTTGTCAAACTCATTCATAAGAACAAGAGTGGCCAACTTTTTAGCCTTAGGATTATTTATAGCGGGAAGCTCAAAAAACAATCTTTGCAAAGTAGGATGCGTACGAATAAATTTAGTCTCAAGTTTCAGAACTAGTGCTGAAATAGCATCTGCATAAGATCTAGTAGTTCTAAGTATAGGAGCATCATCAAGACTTAGGTTTCCAACCCAATTGAAAAATTCTTGGATACGTTCTTTTCCCATAACATTCTCTTGCCCCAAGATAAAAGTTTTAGCATCCAGATTGCCCGTACGTCCAATCTTAGAAGTTAGGCCATCATCTATTGCTGCCATACCGAAGTCACTCATGATTGCAAGCAAAGATAGATCTAACGAGAAAACAACAAACGAAAAAGAGGGCAAATAAAACGGCAATTTTTTGTGAAGTGGGGTAGAGGCAAATGGCGAATAATGTAAATTGCGAGGAGATGAGATTTGTGATTAGGAACCTGGTAGATGTAGATGATCCTCCTCGGCAATGGCGCCAGAAATTCCTTTTGATGTTTGCTAGAACTATGTCGGTATTTCCCCAAAGAAGAAGGGATGATGCACTACATCGACGGTAGGTATTTCCGTTAGTGATGAGACCAAGGTTATCGAACGAGTAGGAGAACCAAGCAATAGTACGTAGGCAGCACCTATAAAGAAATAACAAATACTTGCAACCCGACGTGTAAAAGGGGTTGTCAATCCCTTTCGGCTAACGGTGCCAGAAATTGTCAAACAGACGTGAGAGGGTTGTAAATATTGATAGATTGAACGCAAAATCAAATAAATTGCAGAAAGGTATTTTTGTATTTTTGGTTCAATAGATCTGAAAATAAAAGGTTTCACTAGAGGCTTCTCTCTAGAAAAATAGCAAACAGTGGGTAAACAAATTACTGTTGGGCAATTGATAGAACTTCAAATAATCATGACGATATCCAAGCAATGATCATTATATAGGCATCACATCCAAGATTAATAGACCGACTCCTGCCTGCATCTACTACTATTACTCCACACATCGACCGCAATCCAACATGCATCTTGTGTATTAAGTTCATGGAGAAACTGAGTAATGCAATAAGAATGATGACATGATGCAGACAAGATCTATTTATGTAGAAATAGACCCCATCATTTTATCCTTAGTAGCAACGATACATACGTGTCGGTTCCCCTTCTATCACTGGATCAAGCACCATAAGATCGAACCCACTACAAAGCACCTCTTCCCATTGCAAGATAAATAGATCAAGTTGGCCAAACAAAACCCAAATATCGGAGAAGAAATACGAGGCTATAAGAAATCATGCATATAAGAGATCAAAGAAACTCAAATAACTTTCATGGACAAAAAGAGATAGATCTGATCATGAACTCAAAGTTCATCGGATCCCAACAAACACACCGCAAAAGAATTACATCATATGGATCTCCAAGAGACCATTGTATTGAGAATCAAATGAGAGAGGGGAAGCCATCTAGCTACTAAATACGAACCCGAAGGTCTACAAAGAACTACTCACCCATCATAGGAGAGGCGCCAATGGAAGTGGTGAACCCCTCTGTGAGTGTGTCTAGATTGGATCTGGTGGTTCTGGACTCTACAGCGGCTGGAATTGACTAAATTTGACACTCCCCTAGGGGATCTGGTGGGCTGTGCTCCCCTCGGAGCACCCCCTAGGCGCTTCTCTGGCCCATTGGATGTCTTCTGGTTAAAAAAATCCACAAAAAGTTTCGTTGCATTTGGACTCTGTTTGGTATTGATTACCTGTGATGTAAAAAACATGCAAAAAACAACAACTGGCACTTGGCACTATGTCAATAGGTTAGTACCAAAAATGATATAAAATGATTATAAAACATGCAAGAATGATAATATAATAGCATGGAACAATCAAAAATTATAGATACGTTGGAGAAGTATCAACATACCCAAGCTTAATTCCTGCTCGTCCTCAAGTAGGTAATGATAAAAAAAGAATTCTTGAAGTGGAATGCTGCCTAATATGTCATCTCATATTCTTTTCTTTATAGCATAGACATTTGGACTTTTGTATTGTTCAAAGCAATAGTCTAGTTTTAACATGGTAATTTAGATACTGAAGCATACCAACAAGCAGCCATGTGTTTCAAAATGTCGATGCTAAAATAAGCTATCCCTAGCCCATCATGCTCAATCATTGATCCATTCATGAAACACACTCGCATATTAACTACACTCAATGCTCAAGTACGATCATAGTGCCCCCTAGTTGGTGATTTTATAAGAGAGGATGGAGAATCAAAATAAAATTTTCATAAAGTAAAAGAAAGACCCTTCGCAGAGGGAAGAAGGGATTTTTAGAGGTGCCAGAGCTCAAAGCGAAAAATTGAGAGATAAAAACATTTTGAGAGGCATACTTTCCCCACCAACGAAAAATACTTAGAGTTCCCAACACTTTCCATGCTAGATATATCGTAGGCGGTTCCCAAACAGAAAATAAAGTTTAGTCCTTTTCCACCATACTTTCACTTTCCATGGCTAACCGTATCCACGGGCGCCTTCCATACCAACACTTTCCAAGGAATTCATTATTTGACAACAAAAAGTAAATTCATTTTTCATTTCAAGACTGGGCATCCCTAATACCTTTGCCTTACTCTTGTGTAATGACAAGTGAATAAACACTCATTGTGAGATTACCACATCTAGCATGGAAAATATTAGCCACCCCTCACCGCCTTGCGAGCGGTACGAGCACACAAAAGAGAAATTTATTTTGAATATTAGAGGTGGCACATACAAATTTGCTTAAAACGGCAAAATAATACTGCATATAGGTAGGTATAGTGGACTCATATGGCAAAACTGGTTTAAAGGATTTTGGAGGCACAAGTAGTGACCATACTTAGTGCAAAATGAAGGCTAGCAAAATATTGGGAAGTGAACAACCAAGAACGAATAATCTCATAAGTGAGCATTAAGCATAATTAACACCGAATAATGCAGCACAACTAGGTTGTAATCTCATTGCATGACTATTGACTTTCGTGCTTGCATAGGGAATCACAAACCTTAACACCAATATTCTTACTAAAACACAATTACTCATCAAGATGACTCACATATCACATCAGCATATCTCAAAACTATTACTAAGAATCAAGTTTATTTTATCCAATGATCTTCATGAAATATTTTATTATATCCTTCTTGGATATCTATCACTTTGGGACTAATTTTCATATCTTGCTTTTGATAAGCTCAAACAAATATAAGTGAAGATCGTGAGCATAGTATTTCTTTCTCTCAAATTAATTTAAGTGAAGCAAGAGAGAATTTCTTGAAAATTTTACTAACTCTCAAATAAATATAAGTGAAGCAAGAGAGCATTTCTTCAAAAATACTAAAGCACACCATACTCAAAAAGATATAAGTGAAGCACTAGAGTAAATACATAGCTCATAAAACTTTAAGTGAAGCATAGAGAGCAATTCGAACAAGTCATGGCATAATTTTGGCTCTCTCAAATAGGTGTGTCCAGCAAACGAAAAACAAAAATCAAAGCAAGCAACGAATCATATCATACAAGACGCTCCAAGCAAAACACATAGTATGTGACGAATAAAAATATAGCTTCGAGTAAAATACTGATGGTTGTTAGAAGAAAGAGGGGATGCAACTCAGGGCATCCCCAAGCTTAGTTGCTTGCTCTCTTTGGATAATAACTTGGGATGCCATGGGCATCCCCAAGCTTATGTTCTTCTTACTCCTTATTCCTTCATCCATCGTAAGATAACCCAAAACTTCAAAACTTGAATCACACAAAACTCAACAAAGCCTTCGTGAGATCCATTAGTATAAGAAAATAAATCACTACTATAAGTGATGTTGCAAACCAACTCATATTTTATTCTTGCATTATTCTACTGTATTCCAACTTTTCTATGGCAAAAACTGTTTAAAGAAAACCATAGAATCATCGAAACAAGTACACAACGCAAAGAAAACAGAATCTGTCAAAAACAGAACAGTCTGTATCAATCTGGATATTTTTAATACTTCTGTAACTCCAAAAATTCTGCAAAATTAGGACAACGTGAGAAATTTGTATGTTAATCTTCTGCAAAAGAATTGGTATTTTAGTGCACTCTGGTTAGAAATTAGAATTTTTTTCGTGAGTGCAAAAGTTTCTGTTTTTCAGCAACATCAACCAACTATCACCCAAGATGATCCTAAAGGCTTTACTTGGAACGAACACTAATTAAAACACAAAAACACAATCATAACAGTAGCATAACTGTGCCAACACTAAAAAACAGGAAGAAAAAAGAAAGAATAAATTTTATTCATTGGGTTGGCTCCCAACAAGTGCTATCGTTTTACGCCGCTAGCTAGGCATAAAGCAAGGATCTAAGTTTTGTCATCCTTATTCTTTATTCCCTTAGAGGTGTTTTCATCATGGGGTTTTGTAAGAACAACATAAAGCATATTATCCATAGAAACCTTAGCACTATTAAGTTGCTCATTATCATAACCACGTTGATTTCCGACAACAATCCAAGAGTAATGTTGATTAACATTATTGAAAACTTGGTTTATTACATCTAGAATATGGACTTCTTTTTTAAGATTCGGATCAAAGATTTTATTATCCCCAAGAAAATTTCTTAACGCGTAATCACTATTGTAAAGAACTAGATAATACCCGCACATTGTTGTGGGAATATTTGCAATACATTTCAATGATATGTGATTTCTATGGAACGTGTTTAGTGATACTACGAAAACTAAAATTGCAAATCCATATGCTTTATTGTGTTTGATTAATGTATTGTAAAATACCTAATATATATTTGCATGTTGAGATGGATATTTTCATGTGCATGAATGCATGTTGTGGTGGGCATTTTGCCATGCATGTTGCTTGATGATGTGGCATGCTTGCATGTTGAGAGACATATGTTAGTGGGGGCTAGCTATTTAGATATAGAATATTTCATCTATCACGGGCTTTTCACGATTCATACCGTAAAAATCAAAGATTTCCCTAGCTTCCCGTATGATGTTGTCAAACTCATTCATAAGAACAAGAGTGGCCAGCTTTTTAGCCTTAGGATTCTTTATAGCGGGAAGCTCAAAAAACAATCTTTGCAAAGTAGGATGTGTACGGATAAATTTAGTCTCAAGTTTCAGAACTAGTGCTGAAATAGCATCCGCATAAGATCTAGTAGTTCTAAGTATAGGAGCATCATCAAGACTTAGGTTTCCAACCCAATTGAAAAATTCTTGGATATGTTCTTTTCCCATAACATTCCCTTGCCCCAAGATAAAAGTTTTAGCATCCAGATTTCCCGTACGTCCAATCTTAGGAGTTAGGCCATCATCTATTGCTGCCATACCAAAGTCACTCATGATTGCAAGCAAAGGATAGATCTAACGAGAAAACGGCAAAAAAAGAGGGCGAATAAAACAGAAAATTTTTGTGAAGTGGGGGAGAGAAAAACGAGAGGCAAATGGCAAATAATGTAAATTGCGAGGAGATGAGATTTGTGATTAGGAACCTGGTAGATGTAGATGATCCTCCTCGGCAACGGTGCCAAAAATTCCTTTTGATGTCTGCTAGAACTACGTCAGTATTTCCCCAAAGAGGAAGGGATGATGCACTACAGCAACGGTAGGTAGTTCCCTCAGTGATGAGACCAAGGTTATCGAACGAGTAGGAGAACCAAGCAACAGTACGCAGACAACACCTATAAAGAAATAACAAATACTCGCAACCCGACGTGTAAAAGGGGTTGTCAATCCCTTTCGGGTAACGGCGCCAGAAATTGGCAAACGGACACGAGAGAGTTGTAAATATTGATAGATCGAATACCAAATAAACGAAATTGCAGCAAGGAATTTTTGTCTTTTTGGTTTAACAGATCTGGAAATAAAAGGAAAATAAAATAGATCACAAAGGCAAATAATATGAGAAAGATGCCCAGGGGCCGTAGGTTTCACTAGTGGCTTCTCTCGAGAAAAATAGCCAACGGTGGGTAAACAAATTACTATTGGGCAATTGGAGCTTCAAATAATCATGATGATATCCAGGCGATGATCATTATATAGGCATCACGTCCAAGATTAGTAGATCGACTCCTGCCTGCATCTACTACTCTTCACGCATCGACCGCTATCCAGCATGCATCTAGTGTATTAAGTTCATGCAGAAATGGAGTAATGCAATAAGAACGATGACATGATGTAGACAAGATCTATTTATGTAGAAATAGACCCCCATCGTATTATCCTTAGTAGCAACGATAATACGTGTCGGTTCCCCTTCCGTCACTGAATCAAGCACCGTAATATCGAACCCACTATAAAGCACCTCTTCCCATTGCAAGATAAATAGATCAAGTTGGCCAAACAAAACCCACATATCATACAAAGAAATACGAGGCTATAAGCAATCATGCATATAAGAGATCAAAGAAACTCAAATAACTTTCATGGATAAAAAGAGATAGTTCGGATCATAAACTCAAAGTTCATTGGATCCCAACATACACACCGCAAAAGAATTACATTATATGGATCTCCAAGAGACCATTGTATTGAGAATCAAACGAGAGAGAGGAAGCCATCTAGATACTAATTACGGACCCGAAGGTCTACAAAGAACTACTCACGCATCATCGAAGAGGCACCAATGGAAGTGGTGAACCCCTCCGTGACGGTGTCTAGATTAGATCTGGAGGTTCAGGACTCTGCGGCGGCTGGAATTGATTTTCGTCGACTCCCATATGGTTTCTGGAATATTGGGGTATTTATAGAGCAAACAGGCGGTCCGGGGGGCACCCGAGGTGGACACAACCCACTAGGGCGTGCCTGGGCCTCCAGGCATGCCCTGGTGGGTTGTGCTCCCGTCGGAGCACCCCCACACGCTCCTCCAGCCCATTGGATGTCTTCTGGTCCAAAACAATCCACAAAAACTTTCGCTGCATTTGGACTCTGTTTGGTTTTGATTACCTGCGATGTAAAAACATGCAAAAAATAGCAACTGGCACTTGGCACTATGTCAATAGGTTAGTACCAAAAAATGATATAAAATGATTATAAAACATCCAAGAATGATAATATAACAGCATGGAACAATAAAAAAATTATCCGACGTATTAAGCCCGTAGGGGGAACATTAACGCAATATCATTCACCTAGCCCTAGAGTTAGACCACATCTTACGATCTCAGGGTAGATCAAATCTGTACTAGATACATCTCCATTAATATAAACAAGAGTATGACATAGGGTTTTAACTTCATCAAGAGGGCCTGAACCTGGGTAAAACATCATCTCTCTGTTCCTGTTACCATCTGTCCGAGATCCACAACTTGGGACCCCCTACCCCGAGGTCTGCCAGTTTTGACACCGACATCTATGGTTAGGAAATGTTAACCATGTTTGATAAACGAGCTAGTCTAGTAGAGGCTCACTAGGGATACGGTGTTGTTTATGCATCTACACATGTATCTGAGTTACCGATCAACACTATTATAGCATGCACAATAAACCTTTATCATGAACATGGAGATATGATAATAACATCTTTATTATTGCCTCTAGGGCATATTCCTGCTACCTCTTGAGCTTGCGTTGGCTTTTCCTTTGAAGAGGAAAGGGTGATGCAGCAAAGTAGAGTAAGTATTTCCCTCAATTCTGAGTACAAGGTATCTATCCAGTAGGAGACAACACACAAGCCACCGAATACCTGCACAAACAAACACCAACTTGCACCCAACGCGATAAAGGGGTTGCCAGCCCCTTCACGGTTATTTCCAAAGTGAAATTTGATATAGATGGATAAATATTTAAGTAATATTTTTCGTATTTTTGGTTTATGGAACGGAAAGTAAAAGATTTTGAAGAAAGTAAATAGGGAACTAAAATTGTAGATCGTAAACTTATATGATGGAAAGTAGACCCGGGGGCCATAGGTTTCAATAGAGCTTCTCTCAAGATAGAAAATATTATGGTGGGTGAACAAATTACTGTCGAGCAATTGATAGAAAAGCGCAAAGTTATGACGATATCTAAGGTAATGATCATGAATATAGGCATCACGTCCGTATAAAGTAGACCGACTCCTGCCTGCATCTACTACTATTACCCCACACATCGACCGCTATCCAGCATGCATCTAGAGTATTAAGTTCATAAAGAATGGAGTAACACATTAAGAAAGATGACACGATGTAGAGGAATTAACTCAAACAATATGATGAAAACCCCATCTTTTTATCCTCGATGGCAACAATACAATACGTGTCGGTTCCCCTTCTGTCACTAGGATCGAGCACCGCAAGATTGAACCCAAAGCTAAACACTTCTCCCATTGCAAGAAAAACCAATCTAGTTGGCCAAACCAAATCGATAGTTGGAAGAGACTTCCAAAGATATCAAATCATGCATATAAGAATTTAGAGGAGATTCAAATAATATTCATAAATAAGCTGATCATAAATCCACAATTCATCAGATCGTGGCAAACACACTGCAAAAGAGTATTACATTGAATAGATCTCCAAGAACATCGAGGAGAACTTTGTATTGAGAAACAAAGAGAGAGGAAAAGCCATCTAGCTACTCACGCTTCATCGGAGAGGCAATGGTGTTGACGTAGAAGCCCTCCGTGATCGAATCCCCCTCCGGCAGGATGCCAGAAAAGGCCCCTAGATGGGATCTCACGGATATAGAATGTTGCGGTGGTGGAAAAGTGGTTTTGTGGCTCTCCTGGAAGGTTTTGGGATATTTGAGAATATATAGGCAGAAGAAATGGGTCAGTGGAGTTACGACCGGTCCATAAGGGTGGGGGCGTGCCCTACCCCCTAGGCGTGCCTCTCGACCTTGTGGCCACCCCGTGGCTTTCCTGATGTGCACTCCAGGCCCTCTAGATGTCTTCTGGTCCAAGAAAAACCACCGCGGAAGTTTCATTCCGTTTGGACTCCGTTTAGTATTCCTTTTCCGCCAAACTCTAAAACAAGGAAAAATAGGAACTGGCACTGGGCTCTAGGTTAATAGGTTAGTCCCAAAAATCATATAAAATAGCATATTAATGCATATAAAACATTCAAAACAGATAATATAATAGCATGGAACAATCAAATATTATAGATACGTTGGAGACGTATCAAGCATCCCCAAGCTTAATTCCTGCTCGTCCTCGAGTAGGTAAATGATAAAAACATAATTTTTGATGTGGAATGCTACCTAACTTATTTATCATGTAATTCTCTTTATTGTGGCATGAATGTTCAGATCCGTATGATTCAAAATAAAAGTTTAATATTGACATAAAAACAATAATACTTCAAGCATACTAACAAAATAATTATGTCTCCTCAAAATAACATGGCCAAAGAAAGCATATCCCTACAAAATCGTATAGTATGGCTATGCCCCATCTTCATCACACAAAATATTTAAATCATGCACAATCCCGATGACAAGCCAAGCAATCGTTTCATACTTTTAACGTTCTCAAACTTTTTCAACTTTCACACAATACATGAGCGTGAGCCGTGGACATAGCACTATAGGTGGAATAGAAGGTGGTTGTGGAGAAGACAAAAAGAAGGAGATAGTCTAACATCAACTAGGCGTATCAACGGGATATGGAGATGCCCATTAATAGATATCAATGTTAGTGAGTAGGGATTGCCATGTAACAGATGCACTAGAGCTATAAGTTTATGAAAGCTCAAAATGAAAACTAAGTGGGTGTGTATCCAAGTTGCTTGCTCAGGAAGACCTAGGGCATTTTGAGGAAGCCCATCATTTCTATAATGAAAATTCCCACTAGTATATGAAAGTGACAATATAGGAGACTCTCTATCATGAAGATCATGGTGCTACTTTGAAGCACGAGTGTGGCAAAAGGATAGTAACATTGTCCCTTCTATTTTTCTCTCATTTTTTATTTTTTTGGGCTTTCTCCAATTTTGGCCTTTTCTCTTTTTTCCTCACATGGGACAATGCTCTAATAATGAAGATCATCACACTTTTATTTACTTACAACTCAAGAATTACAACTCGATACTTAGAACAAAATATGACTCTATATGAATGCCTCCGACGGTGTACCGGGATGTGCAATGAATCAAGAGTGACATGTATAAAAAAATGATGAACAGTGGCTTTGCCACAAATACGATGTCAACTACATGATCATGCATAGCAATATGACAATGATGGAGCGTCTCATAATAAACAGAACAATGGAAAGTTTCATGGCAATATTATCTCGGAATGGCTATGGAAATGCCATAATAGGTAGGTGTGGTGGCTGTTTTGAGGAAGGTGTATGGTGGGTTTATGGTACCGGCGAAAGTTTCGCGGTACTAGAGAGGCTAGCAATGGTGGAAAGGTGAGAGTGCGTATAATCCATGGACTCAACATTAGTCATAAAGAACTCACATAATTATTGCAAAAATCTATTTTTCATTGAAACAAAGTACTACACGCATGCTCCTATGGGGATAGATTGGTAGGAAAAGACCATCGCTCGCCCCCGACCGCCACTCATAAGGAAGACAATCAAAAAATATCTCATGCTCCGACTTTGTTACATAACGGTTCACCATACGTGCATGCTACGGGACTCACAAACCTTAACACAAGTATTTCTCAAATTCACAACTACTCACTAGCATGACTTTAATATCAAGGAATCAAACTTCTCATAGTATTCAATGCACTTTATATGAAAGTTTTTATTATATCCCTCTTGGACGCCTATCATATTAGGACTAATTTTATAACCAAAGCAAATTATCATGTTGTTTTAAAGACTCTCAAAATAATATAAGTGAAGTGCGAGAGGTCATCAATTTATATAAAGTAAAACCACCGCCATGCTCTAAAAAGATATAAGTGAAGCACTAGAGCAAATTTGCCTAGCTCAAAAGATATAAGTGAAGCACATAAAGTATTCTAATAAATCATGATTCATGCGTGTCTCTCTCAAAAGGTATGTACAACAAGGATGATTGTGGAAAACTAAAAGGAAAAGACTCAATTCATACAAGACGCTCCAAGCAAAACACATATCATGTGGTGAATAAAAATATAGCCTCAAGTAAAGTTACCAATAGACGAAGACGAAAGAGGGGATGCCTTCCGGGGCATCCCCAAGCTTAGGCTCTTTGTTGTCCTTGAATATTACATTGGGGTGCCTTGTGCATCCCCAAGCTTAGGCTCTTGCCACTCCTTATTCCATAGTCCATCAAATCCTTACCCAAAACTTGAAAACTTCACAACACAAAACTCAACAGAAAATCTCATAAGCTCTATTAGTATAAGAAAATAAATCACCACTTTTGCTACTGTTGTGAACTCATTATTTATTTATATTGATCTAATATCTACTATATTCCAAGTTTTCCACGGTTCATACCCCTCGATACTAGCCGTAGAAGCATCAAAATAAGCAAACAACACGCGAAAAATAGAATCAGTCAAAAACAGAACAATCTGTAGTAATCTGGAGATTTCGAATACTTCTGTAACTCCAAAGATTCTGAAAAATTATGATGACCTATGAAATTTGTTTATTAATATTCTACAAAAAGAAGCAGTAGTTTATTGCGCTACTGCTAAAAATGAGAATTGTTTTTCTTAGCTCAAAAGTTTCTATTTTTCAGCAGGATCAAATCAACTATCACCGTAAGCTATGCCAAAGGTCTTACTTGGCACAAACACTAATTAAAACATAAAAAGAACATCTAACCAGAGTCTAAATGAATTATTTAATGCAAAACAGAACCTAAAAAGCAAAAACAAAAATAAAGTTGGGTTGCTTCCCAACAATCACTATTGTTCAACGCCCTTAGCTAGGCATAAAGCACGAATAGATCTAAGTATAATCATCTTTGGCATGCAATCCATAAGTGGCTCTCATAATAGATTCATAAGGCAATTTAATTTTTTCTAGGGAAGTGTTCCATCCCTTTCCTTAATGGAAATTGAAATCTAATGTTTCCTTCTTTCATATCAATAATTGCACCAATCGTTCTAAGGAAAGGTCTACCAAGAATAATAGGACATGTAGTATTGCAATCTATATCAAGAACAATAAAATCTACGAGCACATAATTCCTATTTGCAACAATAAGAACATCATTAATCCTTCCCATAGGTTTCTTAATAGTGGAATCCACAAGATGCAAATTTTAGGAACAATCATCAAATTCACGGAAACCTAACACATCACATGATGTTTTTGGAATCGTGGAAACACTAGCATCCAAATCACACAAAGAATGGCATTCATAATCTTTAATCTTAATCTTAATAGTAGGTTCCCACTCATCATAAAGTTTTCTAGGGATAGAAACATCAAATTCAAGCTTTTCTTCAAAAGATTGTATCATAGCATCAACGATATGTTTAGTAAAAGCTTTGTTTTGTCTATAAGCATTTGGAGAATTCAACATGGATTGCAACAAGGAAATACAATATATTAAAGAACAATTATCATAATTAAATTACTTGAAATCCAAAAGATTGGGCTCATTGCTATTTAAAGTTTTGATCTCTCCAATCCCACTTTTATCAATTTTCGCATCAAGATCTAAAAACTCCGAATCATTGGGATGCCTTTTAACTAAAGTTGACTTATCTCCAATCTCATATTTATAAAAATTTATATTAGAAAACAAAGATTCAATAGGAGTCACATCAATCACTTTAAGATCGTCATCATTATTCTCACGGAAACTAGAAGAACACACTTTTATAAACCAATCTTTTTTTAGCACGCATCTTGGCGGTTCTTTCTTTGCACTCATCAATTGAAATTCTCATGGCTTTGAGAGACTAATTGATATCATGCTTAGGTGAAATAGATCTAAGTTTCAAAGAATGAACATCAAGAGAAATTATATCCACGTTCCTAGCGAAATCATCAATCTTAAGCAATTTTTCTTCAATCAAAGCATTGAAATTCTTTTGCGAACTTATAAATTCTTTAACACTATTCTCAAAATTAGAGGGCATCTTATTATTATTTCCATAAGAATTGTTGTATTAATTACCATAATTATTAGAGGAATTACTAGGAAATGGCCTAGGATTAAAATTACCTCTATACACGTTATTACCAAAATTGTTCCTACCAACAAAATTCACATCCATAGTTTCATTATCGTTTGCAATCAAAGTAGAAAAAGGCATATCATTAGGATCAATAGGACCACTCTTGCTAGCAAATAATTTCATAAGCTCGTCCATCTTTCCACTCAAAACATTAATCTCTTCAATCACATGCACCTTTTTACTAGTGGAAGATCTTTCAGTATGCCATTGAGAATAATTAACCATAATATTATCTAGGAGTTTAGTAGCCTCTCCTAAAGTAATTTCCAGAAAAGTGCCTCCCGCGGCCGGATCTAAAAGATTTCTACAAGCAAAATTCAAGCCAGCATAAATTTTTTGTATGATCATCCATAAATTCAAACCATGTGTGGGACAATTTCTAATCTTTAATTTCATCCTCTCCCAAGATTGTGCCACATGTTCATGATCAAGTTGCTTAAATTTTATAATATCGTTCCTAAGGGAGATGATCTTAGCGGAAGGAAAATACTTGGAAATAAAAGCATATAGACACTCATTCCATGAATCAATAATGTTTTTAGGTAAAAATTAAAACCAAGTTTTAGCGCGAGCCCTAAGCGAGAATGGAAATAGCTTTAATTTGACAATCTCATTATCCACATCCTTTTCTTTTGCATATCACACAAATCAACGAAATTGTTTAGATGGGATGCGGCATCTTCACTTGGAAGGCCGGAAAATTGATCTTTCGTGACAAGATTTAGCAAAGCGGCATTAATTTCACAAGATTCCGCATTATTAGCGGGAGCAATCGGAGTACTAATAAAATCTTTATTATTGGTGTTGGAAAAGTCACACAATTTAGTATTCTCTTGAGCCATCGTGACAAAGCAAGCAATCCAACACATGAGCACACAAAAAGCAAGCGAACGGAAAAGGGGCGAAGAAAAGGCAAATCTTTTCTAAAATCATTTTAAAAGTGGGGGAGAGGAAAAAGAGAGGCGAATGGCAAATAATGTAATGCGAGGGATGAGAGTTTATGATGGGTACTTGGTATGTCTTGGCTTGGCATAGATCTCCCCGGCAACGATGCCAGAAATTCTTCCTACTACCTCTTGAGCTTGCAATGGTTTTTCCCTTGAAGAGGAAAGGGTTATACAACAAAGTAGAGTAAGTATTTCCCTTAGTTTTGAGAACCAAGGTATCAATCCAATAGGAGACAACACACGAGCCACCGAATACCTGCACAAACAAACACCAACTTGCACCCAACGCGATAAAGGGGTTGTCAATCCCTTCACGGTTATTTGCAAAGTGAGATCTGATATAGATGGATAAACGGTAAACTAATATGTTTTGGTATTTTTGATTTATGGAACGGAAAGTAAAAGACTGCAAAGAAATTAAATAGGAAACTAAAATTGTAGATCGGAAACTTATATGATGGAAAGTAGACCCGAGGGCCATAGGTTTCATTAGAGGCTTCTCTCAAGATAGAAAATATTATGGTGGGTGAACAAATTACTGCCGAGCAACTGATAGAAAAGCGCAAAGTTATGACAATATCTAAGGCAATGATCATGAATATAGGCATCACGTCCGTATTAAGTAGACCGACTCCTGCCTGCATCTACTACTATTACTCCACACATCGACCGCTATCCAGCATGCATCTAGAGTATTAAGTTCATAAAGAACAGAGTAACGCATTAAGAAAGATGACATGATGTAAAGGAATTAACTCAAACAATATGATGAAAACCCCATCTTTTTATCCTCGATGGCAACAATACAATACGTGTCGGTTCCCCTTCTGTCACTAGGATTGAGCACCGCAAGATTGAACCCAAAGCTAAACACTTCTCCCATTGCAAGAAAAACCAATCTAGTTGGCCAAACCAAATCGATAGTTCGAAGAGACTTGCAAAGATATCAAATCATGCATATAAGAATTCGGAGGAGATTCAAATAATATTCATAGATAAGCTAATCATAAATCCACAATTCATAGGATCTCGGCAAACACACCATAATGGAGTATTACATCGAATAGATCTCGAAGAACATCAAGGAGAGAGGAAAAGCCATCTAGCTACTAGCTATGGACCCGTAGGTTTGTGGTAAAATACACACTTCATCAGAGAGGCAATGGTGTTGACGTAGAAGCCCTCCGTGATCGAATCCCCCTCCGGCAGGATGCCGGAAAAGGCCCCTAGATGGGATCTCACGGGTACAGAAGGTTGTGGCGGTGGAAAAGTTATTTAATGGCTCTCTTGGAAGGTTTTGGGATATATGAGAATATATAGGCAGAAGAAATAGGTCGGTGGAGTCACGAGAGGCCCACAAGGGTGGGGGCGTGCCCTACCCCCCTGGGCGCGCCTCCCGACCTTGTGGCCGCCTCGTGGATTTCCTGACATGCACTCCAAGCCCTCTGGATGTCTTCTGGTCCAAGAAAAATCATCGCGAAAGTTTCATTCCGTTTGGACTCCGTTTGGTATTCTTTTTTTGCGAAACTCTAAAACAAGGAAAAAACAGGAACTGGCACCGGGCTCTAGGTTAATAGGTTAGTCCCAGAAATCACATAAAATAGCATATTAATGCATATAAAACATCCAAAACAGATAATATAATAGCATGGAACAATCAAAAATTATAGATATGTTGGAGACATATCAATTTCCAACACGTCTCGTGATACATCTCCAACGTATCTATAATTTTTGATTGTTCCATGCTATTATATTATCTGTTTTGAATGTTTTATATGCATTAATATGCTAATTTATATCACTTTTGGGACTAACTTATTAACCCGGAGCCCAATGCTAGTTTCTCTTTTTTCCTTGCTTTTGAGTTTTAAAGAAAAGGAATATCAAACAGAGTCCAAATGGAATAAAACTTTCATGATGATTTTTCTTGGACCAGAAGACACATGTAAGACTTGGAGATGAAGTCAGAGGAGTCCCAAGGTGGGCACAAGCCACAGGGGTGCACCCCAGGGGGGCACCCTGAGGGCTTGTGGGCCCCTCAGAGCTCCTCTAACCCTAATTCTTGGCCTATAAGTACCCAAACGACCAGTAGCATCCACCAAAATACTTTTCCACCACCGTAACCTTCTGTACCAATGAGGTACCATCTAGGGACCTTTTCCAACACCCTGCCGGAGGGGTATTCGATCACGGAGGGCTTCTACATCAACTCTATTGCCCTTCGGATGAAGCGTGAGTAGTTTACCTTGGAGCGTCATGTATGACATGAGTCTTTTCTTTAAAGTTTGAGACAGTCATCCTTGTTGTACACACCTTTTGAGCGGGACACACATGAATCATGAATTTATTAGAATACTCTATGTGCCTCACTTATATCTTTTGAGCTAGGCAATTTGCTCTAGTGCTTCACTTATATCTTTTTAGAGCACGGCGGTGGATTTATTTTATAGAAATTGTTGAACTATCATGCTTCACTTATATTATTTTGAGAGTCTCTCTAAATAGCATGGTAATTTGCTTAGGTTATGAATTTAGTCCTAATATGATGGTCATCCAAGAGGGATATAATAAAAACTTTCATATAAAGAGCATTGAATACTATGAGAAGTTTGATTCCTTATGATTGTTTTGAGATATAAAGATGGTGATATTAGAGTCATGCTAGTGAGTAATTGTGGATTGGTAGAAATACTTGTGTTAAAGTTTATGATTCCCATAGCATGCACGTATGGTGAACCATTATGTGATGAAGCCTGAGCATGATTTATTTATTGGTTGTATTCCTTATGATTGGCGGTCGGGGACGAGCGATGGTCTTTTCCTACCAATCTATCCCCTAGGAGAATGCGTGTAGTACTTTGTTTCAATAGCTAATAAATTTTTGCAATAAGTATGTGAGTTCTTTATGACTAATGTTGAGTCCATGGATTATACGCACTCTCACCCTTCCACCATTGCTAGCCACTCTAGTACCTGTAACACCCACAATGCAGCTATATCTCCCACATGTCGGGGGCACGACTTAGAGGCATAGCCACATGGTAGTTTTGTCACAAGAGGGTTAATATTCACACAATCCCATGTACTAAATAAGAAAGGGATAAATAGTTGGCTTAAAATCGCCACTTCACACAAATAACAAGTTAAACATACATCATCCAGAGTACAATCAAGGTCCGACTACTGAACCAAAATAAAAGAAGACAACCCCAAATGCTAGATCCCCGATCGTCCCAACTGGGCACCACTACTGATCATCCGTAAAGACACATAACAACGGTCAAGATCTTCATCAAAGCTCTCACTTGAGCTCGGTTGCGTCACCTGCACTGGTATCGTCGGCTCCTGCAACTGTTTGGAAGTATCCGTGAGTCACGAGGACTCAGCAATCTCACACTCGCGAGATCAAGACTATTTAAGCTTATGGGTAGGATAAGGTAATGAGGTGGATCTGCAGCAAGTACTAAGCAAATATGGTGGCTAACATACGCAAATAAGAGCGAGAAGAGAAGCAACGCAACGGTCGAGAAGCTAGAAGTGATCAAGAAGTGATCCTGAACTACTTATGCACAACCATAACACAAGAACCGTGTTCACTTCCTGGACTCCGCCAAAAAGAGACCATCACGGATACACACGTAGTTGATGCATTTTAATTAAGTCAAGTGTCAAGTTCTCTACAACCGGACATTAACAAATTCCCATCTGCCACATAACCACGGCACGGCTTTTGAAAGTTTAAACCCTGTAGGGGTGTCCCAACTTAGCCCATCACAAGCTCTCACGATCAACAAAGGATATTCTTTCTCCCAAAAAGACCCGATCAGTCTCGAAATCCCGGTTACAAGACATTTCGACAATGGTAAAACAAGACCAGCAAAGCCGCCCGATGTGCCGACAAATCCCGATAGGAGTCGCACGTATCTCGTTCTCAGGGCACACCGGATGGGCCAGATTGGCATAGACCCTGGTTGCCTAGGGGGCACCGGACATCGCCCAGGTTGGACCAACACTCAGAGGAGCACTGGCCCGGGGGGTAAATAAAGATGACCCTCGGGCTCCAAAAACCCAAGGGAAAAGGCTTAGGTTATTAGGCAAATGTAAAACCAAGGTTGGGCCTTGCTGGAGTAGTTTTATTCAAAGCGAATTGTCAAGGGGTTCCCATAACACCCAACCGCGTAAGGAATGCAAAATCAAGGAACATAACACTGGTATGATAGAAACTAGGGCGACAAGAGTGGAACAAAACACGAGGCATAAGGCCGAGCCTTCCACCCTTTACCAAGTATATAGATGCATTAATTAAATAAGATATATTGTGATATACCAACAATATCCATGTTCCCACATGGAACAAACTTCAGCTTCACCTGCAACTAACAATGCTATAAGAGGGGCTGAGCAAAGCGGTAACTTAGCCAAACAACGATTTGCTAGGAAAGGTGGGTTAGAGGCTTGACATGGCAATATGGGAGGCATGATATAACAAGTGGTAGGTAGCACGACATAGCGATAGAACGAACAACTTTCAAGCAAAGATAGAAGTGATTTCAAGGGTATGGTCATCTTGCCTGAAATCCCGAAAAGAAGAACGAGTCCATGAAGAAGACAAACGAACGTAGTCAAATGGATCCTCACAACTCTGGAACGAAACCGAAGCTAACGAGAGAAGAAACCCGAAAAGAAGCAAGCAACATAGTAAACAACCATCACATAAGCATGGCATCATGCACAACCAAGTATGATGCATGTCCGATTTTATGAGGCATGGCATGGCAAAGTGCAACAAACAACACTACAAATTAAGTGGAGCTCAATATGCAATGAGTTGCGTATTAACAAAACACCGCATCAATTATTTAGTTCACTCCCGTTTATGTACCCAACAATATTAAATGTTACTAAACATGGCAAGGGGGTGATGCATATGAAAACTACCTATCTAGGCAAGTCTAAATGAGGCCGGAACAACAAACAACAATCCTGGAAAATCCTCATGTGCATATTTTAAGGTTGGTACTGTTCTGCCCTAAACACAATTTTAGAGTTATTAAGCATGCAAAGTAAGTACATCATGTTAATCTAGGTATTTTTCTACCCCATTTACATATAAAGTTTATTAATTTTGGAGCTACGGCTATTAAGTTATGAATTAAATCATTTTAACATGGCATTTAAGCAAATTAATGCAAATAGCAGTTTAAACATTTTAAACATAGATGAAAGTGGCATATTATGAAACTAGATGAAATTCTAGTCATTTAGCATATATAAAACATTTTAATCCGATGCACCATTTGTGAGTTATTAAATGCATGATCTAGGAGGACTTTTCTGAAAAACAGTAGACTCCTGGATTATTAGCAAAATCGCCTAGAGGAAAAAAATGTAACACGGGCCAAATCTGGACAGGAAGCCCAACAGAGGAAAAAATGAGGGGCGCTGGGGTGGCCTCACCATGGGCCTCGGCCCGGCTTGGCAGAGGAGGGAGGCCGGCAGGGGGCGCGCAGCTGGGCCTGCTAGCCCTGCGCTCGTTCAACGCGCGAGCGAGACGAGCGGGCGAGCTGCTGCTGTTCTCGTTCCTGAAGAAACAGAAACAACAGCAGAAGCATGGCAATGGAGAAGACAACGGCAAGGGGTCCTGGCGACGGGGTCGATGGGAACCGGCCGGAACGGGCGGGTTGAGTCGTCCGACGTCGGTTCCGGAAAACGGTGGCGGACGGAGCTCGGGTGCGGCACTCCATATCCATGGCGCTTTCCAAGGTGTAGAGAGAGTGGGGAAAACGAAGAGGGGTTGCTGGATTGGAGGGAGCGAGGGGCCGCGACCTGCGGGACTCCAACTCCAGCGAGTGGCGCGGCCTGTCGGGGTCCTGGACGGCGGCTCGCAGGAGGCCACGGACGGGACGGCTCTGGAAGGAACTTGGCGGCAGCGGGAGTCGAGGAGCTCGGGCACGGGAGGCGGCGCAGGGGAGGCAGCGGCACTGGGAGGCTAGAGGTGGTTGGATCCAGGGCGGGGAAGCTCGATTTCGTCCAGATTTGGCCGGACTTGGTCGCGGACGGCGCTAGGATGAGGAGGACGCCGGCGAGCTTGCTCCGGAACGAGGCGGCCATGGCGGGGCATGCTCCTATTCGTCTTGAAGAAACAGAGAGAGACCGCGAGGTTAGGGAGAGAGAAGAACCAGGGGGAGAAGGAGAGGGAGGCAACGGGGAGCTACAGAAGGGCCGGCCTTGGAGCACTGGTGCTCGGGGCGACGAGCATCAGGGAGGCAGGAGGCCCCGGGCGCCGGGCATCCAGGAGCTCGGGAGGCAATAGGTGAAAGGAATGGAAGGGAGAAGGCATGGCATGGCCGTGGTCTTGCCAGCAACGGGCGCGGATGAAGGCAGCTGCGGCGGCCGAACTCGTCCAGGAGACATGGAGGATGTGGTTGGATGGATCGTAGGACTGGTAGGCGGAGGCTGTGAGTGGAGGCGGAGAGGATTTGGATCGGGTGCAAGCTTGGATCCCGAGGGAGAGGAGTGGCGGCGGGAGGATGGGGATGGGACAGACGGCCTAGGTTTTAGGGATTGGTCTGATTATATAGTGAGTGGTGAGGTTAGGGCCCCTCCGATTAGATCCAACGGTCGAGAAAAATAGGCTAGGGAGTCCAATTAAAAAAACGGAGATGCTTTAGGGATGTTTGGGGATGATCTGGACCCAACGGTAACGACTCCCCAGGTCGGATTCGGGACAACTTTCAGACGTGCGCGAGGGGTTTGGGTCGATGCACTGTGCAAGGAGGGGTTAGGCGAACGAGGTCAAGTGTGTGGTTGGACTGAGAAGAGAGATTAGGAATGCAACCCGATAACCGTTTCCGAAGACCGGAAACGTCCGACGATAGACCGGCTATAATGCCGCTATAGTTAACCGTTGGGCCGTCAAACAGATTCTGAATGTGATGAAACTTGGTAAGAGACCTACTAACAACATAACAACACCGCACGCCAACTTTCATCCCATTCCGAGAACATTTTCCAGCCACTTATAAAATAATATTTTGGACATGCCGTGGGCGCGTGCAGGTGTGTCTAGGCTTAGAACGGACAACAGAGAGAAATGGGGAACCCGGACGGATGCAAGTTTTGAAAACATGCAGATGCAATGTGGATGATGACATGGCAAGATGCAACATGCAAGAGAATGACAAGGCAACAACAACGAATAACTGGAAGACACCTGGCGCATCGGTCTCGGGGCGTCACAGTACCGCGCAACTTTTGTCGGTGCATTAAACCCACCATATACCCTTCCTCAAAACAACCACCACCTATTATGGCATTTCCATAGCCATTCCGAGATATATTTCCATGCAACTTCCACCGCTCCGTTTTATTATGAAACATATTTGTTGGGAAACATTGCATGGAAAAACAAAAAAATCTACGCACACGCAAGATCTATCCATGGAGATGCATAGCAACGAGAGGGGAGAGTGTGTCTACGTACCCTCATAGACCATAAGCGAAAGCGTTTAACAACACCGTTGATGTAGTCGAACTTCTTCGCGCTCCAACCGATCACATACCCAATGTACATCACCTCCACGTTCTGCACACTTCAGCTCGGTGACATCCTCTGCCTTCTTGAACCAGCAAGACGACAGGTAGTAGATGAGTTCTGGTAGCACGACAGCGTGGTGACGATGAGGCTGATGCTATCTCCGTAGGGCTTTGCCTAAGCACTACGAAAATATGACAGAGGGACGAAACTGTGAAGAAGGGCGCCACACACGGCTAAGACGATGTTCTGGGTTGTTGTGTTGCCTGATAACCCACAAGTATAGGGGATCGCAACAGTTTTCGAGGGTAGAGTATTCAACCCAAATTTGTTGATTCAACACAAGGGGAGCCAAAGAATATTTACAAGTATTAGCAGCTGAGTTGTCAATTCAACCACACCTGGAGATTAATTATCTGGAGAAAAGTGATCAGTAGCAAAGTAGTATGATAGTTTTGATAGTAGTAGCAACATCAATTGTAATTGTAATAGTGATAGCAATGATTTTGTAGCAAGTGCAATAGTAACAATAACAGTAGTGACTTAGCCGAAACAATATAAGAGAATTTCGTAGGCATTGGATCGGTGAATTCATTGGTTGATATTCATCATATAACAGTCATAACCTAGGGCGATATGGCACTAGCTCCAGTTCATAAATATAGTGTAGGCATGTATTTCGTAAATAGTCATATGTGCTTATGGAAAGAACTTGCATGACTATTTTTGTCCTACCCTCCCGTGGCAGTAGGGTCCTATTGGAAACTAAGGGATATTAAGGTCTCCTTTTAATAGATAACCGAAACAAAGCATTAACACATAGTGAATACATGAACTCCTCAAACTACGGTCATCACCAGGAAGTGTCCCGACTATTGTCACTCCTGGGTTGACGGATCATAACACGTAGTAAGTGACTATAACTTGCAAGATCGGATCTAGAACATAGATATAATGGTGATAATATAAACGGTTCAGGTCTGAAATCATGGCACCCGGGCCAAAGGGGACAAGCATTAAGCATGGTAAAGTCATAGAAACATCAATCTCAGAACATAATGGATACTAGGGATCAAGCCCTAGCAAAACTAACTTGATTACATGATGAATCTCATCCAACTCCTCACCGACCAGTGAGCCTACGAGGGAATTACTCACTCCCGGTGGGGAGCATCATGGAATTGGTGATGAAGAAGGGCTGGTAATGTCTAGGATCGAAGAACCCCCTCTCTGGAGCCCCAAACGGACTCCAAATTAGGCCTCCCGATGAAGAACATGAGGTGGTGGCAGATCAGTCTCGTGAAAGCGATAATTCTTTCTCCCTGATTTTTCTCTCCAAATATGTGATTTTATAGTATCAGGGTTGAGGTCTGCGGGGCTACCGGGTGGAGACAACCCACCTGGGCGGGCCTGGAAGGGGGCGCCCTGGTGGGTTGTGCCCACCCAGGTGCCCTCTCCGGTGGTTCTTGACTCCAGAAATTCTTATTTATTGAATAAAAATCCTCGCAAAGTTTTGTTCCAATCCGAGAACTTTTATTTCTGCACAAAAACAACACCATGGTAGTTCTGTGAAAACATCGTCAGTCCGGGTTAGTTTCATTCAAATCATGCAAATTAGAGTCCAACATAAGAGGAAAAGAGTTAGGAAAAGTAGATACGATGGAGACATATCAACTCCCCCAAGCTTAAACCTTTGCTTGTCCTCAATCAATTCAGTTGATAAATTGAAAGTGAAAAAGAAAAAAAAATTATGAACTCTTTTGCTCTTGTTTACAACTTTACATAAATAAGCTAAAACAACACCCAGGTTTTCAGCCAAGATTATAACTAACCATATCGACAATAACTCTTAAAAACTATATTAACTCATATCAATGACATAATCAACTAGCGAGCAATAATAAAATATCTCATGCAATAACACTTTATCAAAACAACCATGCTATAATATGACAATAGTGGTATCTCGCTAGCTCTTCCTGAGACCGCTAAACATAAATGCTGAGCACCTCCAAAGTTCAAGCAACGACTAAATATTCATGATAGAAAAGATCCAGTCATGATGCACCCAACATTAGCTACACACAATGCATGAGGATGACAATAGTGATCTCAAGTTCTGGCGCTTATTTAAGAAGGTGATGAAATAATATAATAGTAAATAGATAGTCCCTTCGCAGAGGGAAGCAGTGATTTGCAGCGGTGCCAGAGCTCAAGTTTTTAAAATAGAGGTAAATATATTTTTGAGAAATGCACCCTTCTTGTTTACTTTGCAACCATTAGTTATCAATACCTTTCATGCTAAGCACATTAGTGACGGTTCCCAAGCGATAAAAGCAAAGGCTTATTCACCCTCCACCAACAATCACACTCCACGGCTTGTCCGAACCAACATGTGTCGTCCATACCAACAACAGTCCAGGGGGAGTTTTTTTAAGTATTTACAATTTGAGTTCGGGACTAGGAATCCCTATTACCGCCCCTCTCGTTCAAGGACGAGTGAATCAACACTCATCATGAGAATAACCCGCTTAGCATGGAAGATACTGACTACCTCCTGTCGCTCTATGAACAATCCGGGCACACAAAAAAGGATTTTTATTTGAAGTTTTTCGAGGTGGCACGTGCAAATTTACTTAGGACGGCAGGGTAATACCGCATATAGGTAGGTATGGTGGACTCATCTGGAATAACTTGGGTTTCAGGATTTTTGATGCACAAGCAGAATTCCCGCTTAGTACAGGCGAAAGCTAGTAATTAGGTTGAGAAGCGGCCAACTAGAGAGCGAAAACGGTCATGAACATGCATTATGCATAAGTAACATTGGATACTAGCATGAGTAGGATATGAACACCATGAACATAAATAACATAGAGGCTATGTTCGTTTTGATTCAACTACATGCATGAACAAGTGTCAAGTCAAGCCACTCAAACATTCAGAGGAGGATACCATATCATCATACTACATCACAATCATTTTAATACAACGTTGACATCTAAGATAAATCATTATCCACTCCTAGCTACTTAAGAATGGCATGTGAAACTATAATCTAATTGGCATTGCAAACATGTTTGATCATAATAGGATGAATCGTGGATACTAAGTTAAACATATTTACAAAAAACAGAACAAGTTGAGTTCATACTCATTTCTCTCTGCCACATCCAGTTCACCAAATATTGTCATTATTGTCGTTCACTGCACGGCCGAATGATATGAAAATAATAGTAGTACAAGAGTGTTGTGGACTAAGTTGGAATCTGCAAATATTTTATTCAAAAGGAGAAGACACGGTAATATGGACTCTTTGTTAGATCAACAATAATACATATGAGAGCCACTCAACATTTTCATCGTGGTCTTCTCCTCGGTATGACTCAATAAAAGAAAAGAAATTCAAAGAAACACACTGAAATATTTTTGGAGTTTTTTGTTTTTTCTTGAACAAGTTAAAGAAAGAAAAACAAAAACGAGAAAAATATTTACATGGGAGAGCTCCCAACAAGTAAAAGAAGAACAAGAAAATCTTTTTGGGTTTTCTTTTTAGTGCTACAATAAATTAAACTAGGAAGAAAAGATGAAAAGGAGCGGGAAATATTTTTGGATTTTTTCAAAGTTTTTCAAACACACAAGAAGAAGACGAGTAAATAAATCTAACATGGATAATACAATAAAAAAATGTGGACACCGACAACTGAAATAAAATGTGTGAACATGAATATAATGTCGGTGGAAATATGTACTCCCCCAAGTTTAGGCTTTTGGCCTAACTTGGTAATCACCACTAGAAGAAACCATGGGGTCCTATGTTGAAGTGCTATGGAGTGGGCACATGAGGGTCCCACTCCTGAGGCTCAAACTATGATTTTAAGAATACTATAGATTTTTAAAAGACAATGATTTTAAATACTTTGAGGTGTTCGGCTGTAACAGAAATTGTAGTATTATAAATAAAGTATCCACAAAACTGTAGTATTTTTGCAGTATTAAAAATAGAGGTAGGGACCTCTTTTTAAAACAGAGAAACGCAACAAAGGCCATGTCTACTGGTGGCCTATTGCAACAATGTATACTTTTTATTGCCAAACATACCAGTGTTTCCGCAATACTTAGAAACACTGTTGGTTTCATAAATTAAAGTATCTATTGTCATCGATATAAAAAATCGTAGGATCAAAATACTGAGGTATGAATAAGACATTGCTTCCAAACAGAGCCTTACGGGTTTCATGTGATGTTTTCTTTGTTGATTCCTGCATATTTATTATTTCCATTTTTTCTATGTGAATTTTGCTTCCGGGTTGTCACTGTTTTGTCCAATTTTTGATTGTTTCGTTGATTTTTTCTTCTAATTTACATAATTTCATCAATTTTGCAAAAATTTCAAATTTAGGAATTGTTCAATATTTCAAAATTTTGTTCATTTTCTTAAAAATGTTTGGAATTAGAAAATTTCCTTCATGTTTCCAAATTATGTTCACATTTTAAATAAATGTTTGGAATTTCGAAATTATGTTCTCATTTTCCAAAATTTGCACACAGTTTTCCCTAAATGTTCAAAAGAATTCATAAATGTAATGAATTTAAATTTTTTATTCAGTTTTTCAGATATAGTTCATGTTTCGCATATGTTGATCATGTTTTCCTAAATTAGTTTATAATTTTCAATAAATGTTCAAAAAACCTACATGTTTCAAACTTTTGTTCAATTTTACAAAAAAACAAGTTCAAGAAAAATTGAGATTTGATTTTTTTATAATTTAAAAAATTATCAAAAATTTGAAGAAAAAAACACGTTTGAATTTTTTACAGAATTTCCGAATGTTGATTCAGCTTTTTCAATAAATGTTCCTTTTTTAAATTTGTTCATTGTTGAAAAATAAATAAACCCATTAAAAATAACTTCGCTATAGTGTAAACAACTGCTATAGTGCCGGCCTGCTACATTATGTCATTCACTATTTCTTTGCTATAGTAACCTTTTGGTAGACCGGCCCATTTACGGTCACCCTGTGCATCCGCTCGTTGTTTGATTCATGTGGGCGCTGTGTCACACTTCTAAACTAGAAAAACGCCCGTGCATTGCAATAGAGCCACATTAATTTTAAGAGCTCAATATTAATATTTTCATACATATCAAGTGACATTGGCGATCTTTTTTATTATCAAATCCTCACACACACACTCTCCCTTCCTCTTCCTCACTCTCTCTTCCCCTCTCCCTCTCTCTATCACACACATATCCATCTTATTGGGTACGGGACCATAATCCATCTATTAATATTCTCATACATATCAAGTGACCGAGGGATTAATTTCATGTAAATCGGCCAGCCACATCTGCAAGAATACGTGGAGGAGGTGGCTCCGGTCGGCGTCGGCGCTGTCCGGCGCGGGCCACGGGCCCGCTTACAAGTGCGTCTGCGCGCCGGCCACCCACGCCCCGCTTCCACCGCACCAACTCTCAGGGCCACGGCCACGGCCAGGGCCAGGGAAGCCGCCCTTCTTCGCCCCCTTCACCGGCCACGGCCAACGCGGTGTCGCGGCACCCGGCCTCGCCGTCCTCGTCATCTGGCACCATCGCGATCCAGTGACGCAGCCCAAGCATCGGCCTCGAGAATCAAGAACGCTTGACAACGGAGAGAGAAGGGAAGATCATATACATGTCATAAGAAAAAAATTATTTACTGCTCCCTCGATGTATTGTTTCCTTTGTTTGGAGATTGATTACCATCCGTGAATTAAGATAAGGTTAATGTGATTGAACGGTTTTTCTGAAAATCAATTATTTGTTTTCTAATTAATGTGATTGAGTGATTTAAGGTAAGGTTAATTAATTTAAATTTGATCTAGAGATTGTTCACGATTGATTCTACATTACTAAATAACTTGCGCGAGTATGGAAAGTTATGATCCATTTAAATTTCTTTCGTTGTGTGAGAGGGTGACGCGAAAATAAACCGATGAAGTGAGGGGAGGGGACAAAAAAAATGTACAAAAGAAACCAATGAGGATGGAAGGAGGTACAAAAAAAAGCCATGGGAGATGGGACAAAAAAACTAAAAGCGAGACTACCAACTGCTCTATTAGGAGTAGAGATTAGCATCCATCATGCCAGAAGCACAAGTTTTTCTGCAGTGTGCATGATTATGTGCCAGCCATTTTTTTCATGTTGTTCTGTTTATGCTTGGTTTTCTTTCCTAATACGGTTTTTGTTTTTCTTTTGCTTTTCTTCAGTTTCTCCTTGTTTCTTTCATGGTTCTCTTCGGCTTTTAGTTTCTTCTTTGGGATTTAACAGTTTTCATTTTGTTTTTCTTTGTTTCTTAATCAGTTTTCACTATTTACCATTATTTTGCACTTTTTTTTATTTTCTTTTATGTTTTTGTTTCTTTTTAGTTTTCACTAGTTTTTCATTTTTCTTTGTTTCTTATGGTTTTAATTATAAATTGTTTATATATATTAAGAACATTTTTAATACATGGTTAATAATTTTTAAATATAAGTCTAACATTATTTTAGTACACAGTCAACACTTTTTCTATACACATTTTTGACATTTGCCAAATGCTTGCTTACATTTTTCAAATAAAAAATTAAAGAATTTTTACTACATGGGCAACAATTTTTCTGTACACGTTTTCTGTAAAGTGTTTTTTTAACATGTCTTATTTAAAATATTTTGAAGTATAAACAAAAGTAAAAAAGCAAAAAGAAAATACAACGATGCGGCCTCCAGTGCATCTGGGCCAGCCCATCTCGCGCCGCCCTTGACGCGGCTTCCCTACGTCTCGCAATAAGCGAGACATAAGGACGCCACCTAAAATAAGTAGAACACCAAACAGCCAGCTTCGTTGGCTAAATTAGGCCGACCCATATTTCTGGATTGACTTGGCCATGGGCCGGGCTGCTTCACTGCGCACTTGACTGAGAGAGAAAGAGATACTAGATAGGCTGGGCCTTTGATTCTAAAAAAGAGAGATAGGCTGGGCCCTTAGGTTAGTTAATTAAGTTTCCTATTTCTTTTTATTTTATATATTCATTTCGTATTTGAATTTGAAGTTGATACAAAAATCAAACTTGCTCATTTTTTTGAAAAATTTGCAGAGGTTTAAAAGAATGTTTACATAGGAAAATTATTTTTGAGCCCAAATTAAATATACGAATGGGGACCCTATTTTGGGATATTAAGTTATTCCCTATATACTTCTTGGGTTTAATCTAATTCCAAAATTTTATTTAGGTTTTAAATAATATTTGGGATTAATGAAAAAAATCCAACTGGAAATATTAAACAGAAGGCCACAAACATTTTTATGGCTTAATTTTTGTTTTCTAATTAATCCCTAACTAGAAATTTGTTGTTTTGAATAATTCCAGAAAGAAATTGAGCCACAAATGCACTCAAATGAATCAACTCCTAGTGAATTCTTGGCTAAGACCAAGCAATCACAAGCGAATTTGAATTTTTTTATTGACATTCCAAAATTGGCAAAAATTTGGGATGTGACAGCTAGGAACCATAGTCGAGCGAACGTTAGCGTCCTATACGCGTCAAAAAGCAAAATGTATTCTTTGTGTTGAGTTTGAACTTTGTTTTAACCTGGTTTAACATTTGATCGAGTGAAAATTGTGGTCGTCTGTGTTCACGACAAAAAAAAATGACTAGTGCAAATGTTTACATGGAGCCGCTCTGTTCCTACAAAAATGAAAATATAATGAGCATACCGCATTCAAAAGGAAAACATTTGGCTGGAAATGACTACTCTTGGAGTATATGTACACAATGCACAATCCACTACACCTTTTACCAGTGACATGGAACATTTTTTTCTTCCAAAAATCCTATTCTTGCATACAAAATCGTTACGTGCTAGTGTGTTCCGTTTAGTAACTAGTCCCCTGATTTTAGTTAACTGCCACCAGAATGAATTAGTTACTATATGTAGAATATGTTCATATGAAGAGCATTCAACCCACACGTTACACCAAACCGTTCATGCACTAGTGCAACAGTAACCACCCCTAGTCTTAGCGGCGAAGCCACAACGAGAACAACCTATGGGGTCATTGCTACTATTTATGATTTTTTTTATAATATCTCTACTCCTATAAAAATGTGTGTGATGATGGTGTGCCTGCCTTTGCGCCATCTACACCATTGGATCAGAAAGTAGGACTGAGACTGAATCATATCGTCCTTAAGCACCATGCAGCGTGGCGAAAATCTTGGATGTTCTCCTCTCCCGAAAGAAACAAAGTCTTCCAGAACCCCTCTAAAATTCCTCCCCACAGCCATTGGTCCCCGCGCTCCCTAAACCCGGACATAAGAGGATGTGGGCCTCCACCCCGGGTGCCAAGCGATGCCAGCCTGCCAGGCGTCATGCGGCCGAGGATAGATAAGAGAGATGGGCGCGGTGGATCAACGGGTGTGGCGTCGCCACCATGTCTTTTCACAAGGAGGTGCTCGCGTGATGGGTGATTGGAGGCGGAGCAGGATGTATGGCGGCGATGTCTCGTCTCAGCGTCGCAAGCGGTGATGTCCTCCGGCATAGAGACAAACGCCAGCAGGGGAGAGAGAACATAGACCACCGAGCTCAATAAATGTCTGACTTCCCCGCCGGTGACAACCTTCGCCGTTCTCTCCCAGGCACTCTCCCCCGCCTTCGATTTTCGTAGCACCATCCCGCGCCCCATGCCCTCACAGTCCTCACGACATCTCTACACTGTTCGTCGCCATGGTCGCCGAATGCTCTGTCTCGCCACCAACAATACCAGACTCTAGAGAAATCTACGCCACTTGTCGCGTGCCTGGCGGAGCAGATGCAACAGACATGGAAAGTAGCGGGTGCTCTTGCTCTACAAGTAGCTCATGTCCGCCCTGCCGTCCACAAACCACGAGGTGTGCTGGCGTTCAACCTGCGTGTTGTCACGCTGCTCGGCGTCCTATCATCGTGTCCGAGGGCAGCGGCGTTGTGGTCGACTCGCTGCTAGAGAGCATCGTGCACCATGCAAGCGGTGGGTCTCACCTGTTGTGCTCGGCCAGGCACAGGCGGTGCCCTACTTCATTCAGTCTATCCTTTCCTACCAGGCCAAGCAAGTGTGGCAAAATAGGGGATAACAAGGTGTTAATTTTCGATTATTAGCCATGCTGCTTACATGTTGAGCTGCTACTACTCATATACACCCCTCAAACGCCAATATGTGTTTATTTCTTGGACGCTACTAGGGAGCACACGTGTCCTCCCTCGAATTCCCGAGCACACACCCAAAAAGGTAAGTTTTTGTCCTAATGCTATAATGCAAAATCCACTTCAAGAAAGAAAATATCTTATCTCATGTGCAATTATTTTCTGTGTTCAAATTTTTAAAAAAGTCATAACTTTTGAACGAAGCATCAAAATTAAGATCCGTTTTCACCATTAGATTCTTGGTGACGAGCTCTTCAAAACTAGATCCCACATTGATATGTTTCGACGGACTTTTTTTCTTCGGGCAATTTTGGTGCCCCAGAGAGGCAACTTTCGGTTAGGGTGTGTATCATGGTCACCTATCATCTGAATGTTCTTTTTAATTGGCTACGATGACTACCTAATTTCCTAGCGTCACGTGTAAGTTACCTACCCTGACTACCTATCAACTTGGTGCTATATGAATCACTTGTTGCTAGGTTGCCTATCTTGACTACGTATTGACTCAATGCTCTTATAAAATCGACTATCGTGATTGTCAAGTTGCCTAGCGTCACCTATGAAGTTGCTTTTGGTGAATTTTTCTCAAGCAATTTTGCTACCAATGAGAGGCAACTATTGAACTACAATAGGCAACTTTCGGTTAAGTTGTGTATCATGATCACCTATCATTCTAATGTTCTTTTGAGTTGTCTACAATGACTATAAAATTGCCTAGCATGACATATAAGTTGACTAGTGTCGACTATGAAGTTGCTTTCGACGATCATTTTTTTCTCAAGCAACTTGGGTGCCACGGAGAGGGAACTTTTGTATTACAGTAGGCAACTTTTGGTTAGGTTGGGTACCATGGTCATCTATCATCCTAATTTTCTTTTGAGTTGGCTACAATGACTACCAAATTTCCTAGCATCACGTGTAAGTTGCCTACTGCGACTACCTATCAACGTTGGTGCTGCATGACCCACCTTGTTGCTTATCATGACTACCTATCAACGCAATACTCTTATAAAGTTGGATATCATGACCTCAAGTTGCATAGCATCACCTATGAAATTGCTTTTGACAAAAATAAATCACAAGCAACTTTCATGCCACGGAGAGGCAACTTTTGTATTATAGTAAGTAACTTTCACTTAGATTGTGTATCATAGTCACCAATCATCAAAATGTTCTTTTAAGTTGACTATGATGAATACCAAGTTGCCTATCATCACCTATAAGTTTCCTAGCAAGCTGCCTACCATCACCTGCAAGTTACCTACCATGACTACCTATCGACTTTGGTACTACATAATGCACCTCATCGCTAGGTTGCCTATGATGGCTACATATAAAATCAATGCTTTTATAAGTTGACTATCATGAACGTCAACTTGCCTAGCGCCACCTACGAAGTTTATTTTGATGAACTTTTTTTCTTGTCAGATAGACAACTTGGTGGACGAGGAGGCAAGTTTTGAAATAAGGTAAGCTACTTTCGGTTAGGTCATGTATCATGGTCGCCTATCAGGCCAATTGCCTAATATGACTAACAAGTTGTCTAGCATCACATGTAAGTTGCCTTCCATGACTACCTATCAACTTTGGTGATACATGAAGCACTTTGTTGAAATGTTGCATATAGTGACTACTATCAACTCGGTGTTCCCATAAGCTGGCTATCATGACCGTCAAGTTGACCAACATTACATATTAAGTTGCCTTCAAAAAATATTTTTTTCAAGCAACTTTGATGCTATGATGAGAAGTTTTGGTGCTATAAGAAGCAAATTTGTTGTCGTGTTACCTATTGTGACTATTATTAAACTAATGATTTTTCTAATATGACTATCATGACTCTCAAATGACTAACAACATTCTAAAGTTGGTTTTGATCAACATTTTTTTCACATGCAACTTTAATACCATGGGAGGCAACTTTGGTGCCATGAGAAGCAACTTTGTGGTAGATTGCCTATCATGACTACATGTCTATCCGAACATTTCTAAGTTGACTACCAGCACTGAAAGGTTGCCTAATATCACATGTAAAGTTTCCTATGATGATTACCTATCAACCTAATGTCCCCCTAAGTTGGCATCCATGACTGTGAAGTTGTGTAACACTATCTCAATAGTTGCATAACATCGTCTCTAAAGTTTCCTACCATTACCTAAACCTTAGCAACAACATCAACTTTTCAAAATATTATAGGCAACTAATTATTGATGGCAAGCAACTAACCAGTCACAGTAGGCGACTAAAAAATTAGCAATGATATACAATTGAGCATTGACAATAGGCAACTTCATAGTACTATAGGCAACTGAAAGATAATGGTAGGCAACTGAGCATCAACTGGTAGAGAACTTACCTGCCGCGATGGCCAAAGTGAGAGGAATGTTAGACAAATTAACCGCTACACATTATACAACAGAAAACAATGGGCGAGAAGGTAAAAAGTTTAGATTTGTATCAGCGACATGTTCCTGGCCCTAAGCAAGTTTAATTGCAGGAAAGCAGGAGAGTTAGGACGCAAAAGAACGGGTGCCTGTCCACACGGCTCGTCCTGCATTTCCTTGCAATTGCTTCGCAGCAGGCCAAACTAAGCAGAACTGTTCCATATTTATAGTATCTTCACTTACATGTACTTTAAGGTGCCTATCGGTGTCAAAACCGGCGGATCTCGGGTAGGGGGTCCCGAACTGTGCCTCTAAGGCGGATGGTAACAGGAGGCAGGGGACACGATGTTTTACCCAGGTTCGGGCCCTCTTGATGGAGGTAAAACCCTACGTCATGCTTGATTTATTCTTTATGATATGAGTATTACAAGAGTTGATCTACCACGAGATCGGAGAGGCTAAACCCTAAAAGCTAGCCTATGTTATGATTGTATATTTCCTACGGACTAAAACTGTCGGATTTCGGGTTCCGGCAGACCCTTGAGGTTCGAACACTGGGGTGTGCGCGGAGATTTCGCCTTCTACCTACCTGCACCCCTCCACCTCGCTAAGAACTAAGCTATGGAAAGAACAACACAAGAGACACAGGGTTTATACTGGTTCGGGCCACCGTTGTGGTGTAATACCCTACTCTAGTGTGTGGTGTGGTGGATTGCCTCTTGGGCTGATGATGATGAGCAATACAAGGAAGAACAGCCTCGCGAGGGTCTGTTCTTGGCTGGGGGGATGAACTGCTAGGAGGAGTCCAGTCACCCTTCTCTCTCTCTCTCTTCTCGATTCTCTCTCTGATTTCGATTCGATCTAGTTTCTCTCTTGGCTTCTAGATTCTCCCTTCTTGATTCCGATCCCTCTCCAATCTCCATCCTCCTACCCTGGGGGTGGCTAGTCCTATTTATAGGCAAAGGCCCTGGGCCTCTTCCCAAATATTGAGCGGGGAGGGCGCCAACAATTGGCCATTTTGAAGGGGAACATCTGGTACACTTATCCTGACTAAAGTTGGTCCTCGCCTGCCAAAGGCTCTGGTGGTGACGCTGGCTTGGGCTCCACAATGACTTCCTCCCTGCCGTTGGACTGGTCTTGGTCTCGTTGCACTGAAACGGGTGCCTTTGCTTGATGCTCTCGCCTGCGCTTGCTTCCTTTACACCAAAGAGGAAAGGAGGACACTGCGCGGCTGGCGCCCGCCTGGAGCCTTTGGTCGTCATGGCTTGCGTCACGGGCACCTCGTGAGGTACCCCGCCTTGATCTCTCCGCCTCCTCACGAGCCAGCCTGATGAGGCCATGCCTGAGGAAGCTCCGTGTCGTCCGCCCCGCGAGGCTTGGCCCCTCGCGAGGGTCTTGGGTCTGTGTTGATGAAGACGGGCCGTTCTGGGCCCCCTTTGAGCCACGCCGCGGGCCGCAGGCAGGCAAGTCTGGGGACCCCCGTTCCCAGAACGACGACAGTAGCCCCTGGGCCCAAGGCGCGCCCGGACTTGGCCATGCAGGGAGGCGAAAGGGCAAGAGCGAAGCGCCGCGGGCCCTAACAGCCTGTGGCCTTGGGCGCCGCGTGGCAGTTGACTGGACGTGGGCGCCTCAGCAACCGCGCGAGTTGATAAGGGAGCGGCATCTGCCTAGGCTTTGCTTTTTTTGCTTTCTCCGGTCGCTGCTCAGATCCCCTTTCTTGCGCCTCTCCTTCCTTCCTCCAAAATTTCCAGATCCACTTCGACCGCGTGACCTAGGAAGCCATGGCGCCTCGTTAGTCCTTGGCCGGAGCTTGGTACTTGTCTGCCCTAGACTCATCGAAGGTGTCTGAGGCGAGCCTCGCCCGGTTGCGCCGGATGGCGGCGGTGCAGGGCATCGACGGGGCGAAGGTGTTCAAGGCCGGCTCCGCCACCCCTGAGGGCCAAGGGAGCACCTTCTATCCGTTCTTTGTAAGCGCCATTTCTGCTGGCCTGGTGCCTCCCTTCTCGGAGTTCTTCTTCTCTGTCCTCTGCCATTATAAGCTACAGGCTTTGCATCTCCACCCCAACTCCGTCCTTCTCCTGGCAATCTTCGCCTATTACTGCGAGGCTCACGTTGGGGTGCAGCCCTCAGTGGCCTTGCTGCGCCACTACTTCTACCTCCGGACCTCTCGCGGTCCTGCTTCCGCGTGCGCGAGCTTCATCGCGTACGGTGGCGCCATTGCCATTTCAAACCCCGGGAAAAGGATTGAGGGCTTCAGGAGCAAGTGGGTCTTGGCAGATGCTGGGCGCATCCACCCTCGGCTGATCTTGCGCACGGAGCAACCCATGAGCTCCAGCGATTGGGGTCGAGCGGAGCCTGCGGACCCCCGCGCGAAGCTGGTGTTGGAGAAGATGGGCGCGGATCTGAGGCCGGCCAACATGGAGGCGGCGAAGCTGACCGGCGCGTCGCTGCTGAGGGAATTCCTGGAGCACCAGCTGGCTCCGCTTCGGTAGTACTCACTTCCGATGTGGAGGCCCCATCCGAGCCCTGCGGCCTTGGCCGACGAAGATCTGGCTGCGGTCCTCCAATCTCTGGTCGGGGGCGATGTGGCGAGGTTGGAGGGCTCTCCTATGCCCTTGTTCCTCCGCGACGACTGGGAGCAGGTAGTGGAGTCCATGCCCGTCTTCAACGGGGACGGGCCCGTGCCCATGGAAACTCCCGGGGAATCGGTGGACGTGTCCTCCGACGACTCCAGCGAAGAGGAGGAAGGAGGGGAGCGGGAAAAAGGGCCTGACTCCGAGGCGACTGACGGAGAGTCGAGGGCTCCCCTCCCCCGGCGCAGGTCCTGCGCTCTCCGCCTCTCTCCGAGCGATGACGACGAGGATGATGACGAGCAGGGCGGCGGGAGCTTGCCCCCGAACCCGAAGAAGGACAGGACCGGGCTGATCTCCCGCGGATCTGCCCCGGCCCCGAGGCGGACCGCAGACGCGCCTTCCGCTCCCGAGCTTCCCAAGGTTGACCCTTCCAGCCGGCTTTCAGGCTTCAAATTTGGCCGGAGGCTGCCTGAGCTCACTGGCGACGACCCGTAAGCGCTTGATTCTTGTCTTTATTTCTTGTTCTGCTGCTGAGGCTTGACGTCCACATCTTTTGGACAGGCTGGCGCCCGCAGCAAAGAAGCCGAAGGGAGCTCCTGAGGTTCCATCCGTGGCAGCGCCTCTACCCGTGAAGGAAGGTGACCGCGACGCACGGGCTTCTCCTGCCCGGTCGTCCTCGCGAGGCCTGGCTGAGCCGGCTGGGGCGAGCTCAGCCCCCATGGACCAAGTGACTCCCGAGGTGCCTTTGCCTGCTGCCGCCACTGCAGCCGTTGGGGCGCAGCAGGCTCCGCCTCAGGATGCTATGGTCGCGCTGCCGCCTTCTCCTCTGACTCCATCGACTGCTGTCTCTCCGACTCCTCCTGTTGTTCTGGATCGTGTTGCTGCTGAACTGGACCGGCTGTGGCAGGATCTTCTTGGCACCGACCCTCGCCTGGTGGCCGGGCGCTTGGAGCTGGCTTCAGGATGGATTCGCTCTGACGCTTCGATTGGGGCGGCGCTGGTCCAGGCCTCGACGGCTTGCGATGAGGAGAGGCAGGCCGTCCTTGAGGCGAAGGCTGCTCGTGACGCAGCCCTGGGGGAGGTTGTCGACGTCTGTGGTCGCTGCAAGGTGCTGGAGGACGAGCTGCAAGGCCTGCGGGACCAGCTCGCGAAAGAGGCCCGCCTTTGCCAAGAGCAGGAAGAAGGCGTGAAGGCTCGCGAGGCGGCCGTCAAGGAGAGGGAGGTCAAGCTCAGGAGGCGCCGTGACCGCCTAGGCACGCTGGAGCAGGAGTTGGGGGCGAGGAAGGTCGAGCTGGACGACAAGGCCCAGGTTCTTGCCGAGGACCGCGTGGCCTTCGCGAAGATGGAGGCGAAGGCTCGCTCCTCGCTGAGGACGCTTTACGACAGCGGCCTGGAGAGCCCGCTGGCTGGCGCCGAGGACGGCCCCGCCAAGCTGCTTCCCTTCCTGGTTCGCGCTCTTGAAGATGTCTCCCTTGGCCTTGGCCCCATGGCCGAGGCCGAGGCGCGTGTCATGTCTTCCGCAGCGCTGACGCGGGTCCTCACCCACATCTATCTTCGCGATCCCGGCGTCGACCACGACAGCCTGCTGGAGCCAGTAAGCGGCGAGCGTGTCGCTGCCGCTGCCGAGGCCGTGAAGGGTCACGCGGAGGCTCTACTGGGGAAGTTCCGGGCCTTCAGCACCAAGCCGAAGCAAGGCGCTGCCGACCCCGCTGCTCCATGAGGCGAACCCACTCCGCGCTGCTCCACCGTCGACAAGTGACTCCATTGTGGCTCCTGTCCTGCCTTTAATTCCTACACATGTATCATGCCTCAGGGAGGCGTTTAAACTTGCGTTTGGCATTGAGCTAATAGTGTGGACTGTAATATTTGCTTTTGAATTCCTTGAAATTTACGCTTTTCCTTCCTACTTGCTTATATTCTACACCGGCAGAGCCCGGCCCTGCGCATACCTCAGCCGCCGTTAGCCCCGACCGGAAACCAGGATGGGACCAAGGAGTGAGGGGCTACGTGACAAGTTAGGCTCTTGAGTCGCGATGCTCAGGAGTCCCCCTTGGCGCACGAACAACAAGTAGGGACGTGTGATGTGGGTGGATCTACCGTTCTACGTCTGCAGAGCCCGGCCGCGCGCATACCTCAGTCGTCGTTAGCCTTTCAGAACTAAGGAGTGAGGGGCTACGTGACCAGTTAGGCTCCTGAGTCGCGATGCTCAGGAGTCCCCCTTGACGCTCAAACGACCTTTGTACCTTGGCTCCGCTCGGGGAGAGACGCGCGACGAACCATGCCCGGGGGGCCTGGCTGGGTGGCGTGCGTCTGGGCGTGACCCAGGCGCAGCCCCCGTGCCCAGCCCCCTCACGCGGTACTCCCGAGGGGAGGCGTTACGATGAGGCTAGACACTGAGCTCTGGGCTCCCTGAGGTTGATGCAGCCCGGGGGCCGCCCTCAGTTGTTTATCACCAGCGCGGAGCATAGCGCTTCCGTATGTGTATGGGCATAGCCGCTCCTCGGCAGTGTCGTCAGCCAGCATGGAGCATGGTGCTTCCACTGGTACGTGGGAGGGGGCTCCCCTCGGGGAGGAGCCCCCGGGGCGTGTACAGCCCCGCCCTGACACGTGGCTGGCACGGTAGGGCCTGGAGAGGTGTATCTGGGCACCCGTGAGCCAGCGCGGGACTCACGGGGCCCTACCTCTAGGCGGGTTGCGCCTGGCACTGGGACTTTCTTGTGATGTGTCCCTGCAAATTTGGTTAGATGCCGGAACTCTACGTCCTCGGGTCCCGGCCCTCGAGCTGGTCTCAGCCGTCGCTGGTATGTCAGGTCGCGATGCCGTGGACAAGGCCAGAGGGTGAGGGCTGGAGAGCCAGTAAGAGCCCTGAGTCGCGATGCTCAGGTACCCCCCCTTTAACGTGCAAGTGGTTGGCATGGAGAAGAAGAGGTGCCATGGACAGGCATCAAATAATCAAGCATGGTGGGTCGAACGCATAGCCGGAAATAAACGCAAAAGGGGATACATGCCGCTGGGTCTGGCCTAAGTGACTTGGGGGATGATGTAGCCCGAGGGGCGCCCCCAACAAGGTAAGCTAACAACATAAAATAAAAGGGATACATGCCGCAGGGACGGACCCACGCGGCCTGGGAATAATGCAGCCCTGGGGGGGCGCTCCCAGCAGGAAATGAAACTTGAAAGATATCACCTGATGATGTTGAGGACGAAGGAGTATTGGCGTAGCAGACTCGGTGGGCTGCGGAAGCCGATCCTCATGAGCCCCCAGGCCCAGGGCCTCGGGAGGCTCCGGAGGCGCTGGTGGCTCCTCGCGAACCATCTCCATCTCCACCAGGGCCGCGGAACGCCTGGCCTCTTGAGCCTCCATGATGCCCCTCATGAGGCGCTGGTACGTGGCAGCCGCGGTCGGCAAGCCGTAAGGCATGCAAACGTAGTTGTGGGGTGGACCTTCGCAGCGCCCCACTCACGAGGGCCAGAGGTGCTCCAGAGAGGCGACTCGATTGAGCCCTGGTATGTCGATGCAGACACGCAGCCCACCATCCTCGCCTGGATGGGGAGCCACAGTTGGTAGGCGGTGGCCGCCTCTCATGACTCTTGACTCCTGTAGCTCCTGAATGGCCTTGCTGATGAACTCCTAAGGGTCTGGCCCACCTTGCCTTACTCCTTCTTGAGGGAAACGTGCTTCGAAACACGCCTCCATGTGGTGCCCAAGCGCCTCCCTCGTGACCTTAGCCAGGTCGGTGGCCCTCCAGGGGAGAGCCCCCGAGCCCTGCCTGAGGAGGGCACCGGGCGCGCTTTCCTATGCGATGGAAGGAGGTTCCCCCTGGGCAAGCACGGGCCCTGAGGGGCCTGCCTCCTAAGGGGCCGGGCCAGACGATGTCTTCTTCTTCTTGGGGGCGGTCTCGGGAAGCCTCCTGCTTCCGCGATCCGGGTCTTCCAGCGATGCGGCCTGAAAGGCTTGTTCCAGGGAACACACCACGTCCTTCTCTTCACAGGGCACCGTGATGACTCCGCCACTTCCTGGCATCTTGAGGACGTTGTAGCCGTGGTGAGTTACGACCATGAACTTGGCCAGTGCTGGGTACCCAAGGATGACTTTGTACGGCAGGCGAATGTGAGCGACGTTAAAGTCGATGAGCTCGGTGCGGTAGTTGTCGCGTGCCCCGAAGGTGACAGGGAGGCGGACCTGCCCAATAGGGACCGTGGAGCCGTCAGTGAATCCGGAGAAAGGCTTGGTTGGCTGAAGTTGGTTGTAGGGCACTTGGAGATTGTTGAATGTTTCCACGGACAGGACATTGAGCCCTGCCCCACCATCGATGAGGGTCCTGGTGACCACCATGTTGCTGATGATTAGGGAACAAGGCATCGGGAGGACTCCGGCTGTGGCCACACACTTGAGCTGATCTGCTGAGCTGAACATGATGGCACACGCCGACCACCTAAGAGGGCACGTGGCTTCGAGCTTGGGGAGGACTGCATTCACTTCACGGGCGAACTGCTTGAAGATGCGTTGAGAGGCTGGGGCTTGAGCCCTGCCCAGGATGCAGGCGATCACGCGCGGCTCCTGGAAGCCCCCAGCCCCCTCGTCCTGATGGCGGTCCTCATTTCTCCTTGGCTGCGGCGGCAGCGGAGGGAGGCCTGCGCTGCCTTGCGGGCGATCCTCACGAGGCTGATCCCTCCAGTCTCCCTCGCGAGGCGGGTCTTGCCAGCGATCCTCCCGAGGTCGATCGCGCCACCCTTGGCGCGGGTAGCGGTCTTCCCAGCGTCCTGCGTTCCTTCCTCCTCCTCGACCGTAGCCCCGGTCACCGCGGTCAGGGCGACGGCCGATCCTTCCTTCTCGCACGGCTCGGAGCTCTTGACATTCGTTGGTGTTGTGGGTGTGGAGGTCGTGGTACACACAATACCGACTGGCCTTTGAAGATTCGGGCTGATCTCTGCCCCGCTTGGTGTCTGGTTCTGCCGCGAGCACGGCAGCCCCCTTGCGCTTCACATCCTTGGCCTTGGGCTTCTTCTCTTCTGGGTCTGCGGCAGGCAGCTCGAGGAGGGAGAGACGCCCTTCCTCAGCCCTGGCGCACTTGGTTGCCAAGTTGAACAACTCCAAGGAAGTGCACAGGTCTTCATGCATCGCCAACTCCTCCTTCATCTTGATATCGCGCACGCCGTCGGAGAAGGCTGAGATGATGGCCTCCTCGGTCACCTTGGGAATCTTGAGGCGTGCGTTGTTGAAGCGCTGGATGTACTTCTGCAGGGTCTCTCCGGGTTGTTGCTTGATGCGGCGCATGTCGCTCACGGCAGGTGGCCGGTCGCGAGTACCTTGGAAGTTGGCGATGAAGCGGGTGCGCATCTCGTCCCAGGAGGAGATCATGCCTGGAGCCAGGTTCAGGAGCTAGGTGCGGGCCCCGTCCTTGAGCGCCATGGGAAACCAGTTCGCCATGACCTTCTCGTCTCCGTTGGCAGCTTTGATGCCCAGCTCATAGAGCTGGAGGAACTTCGCAGGGTCGGCCGTGCCGTCGTAACGAGGAGGCAGGTCTAGTTTGAACTTGCCGGGCCACGCGATGCTGCATAGCTCGGTGGTGAAGGCACGGCAGCCTGTTGTGGCCACGGGAGGCCTTGGGTGGCGGAGAGCTTGGTCTTGCATGTCCCCACGCGCTGCAGCTGGGAGCAGCGCGGGGTCTTGACGTGCGGGAGCAGGAGCATGGTCGCGACGTGCTGGAGCAGGGAGCGCCCGGGCAGCTTCTTGCGGGCGAGGGACTTCTTGGCAGCTCTGCTCTTGCCGCGCTGGTACCTGACGGAGCGGGTTCCGCCCAGGGGCCATGCGCCTTGGAGCCATGGCGCCATCTTAAGGAGGAGGCGGCTGGGGCGCCCCCGGAGCTTCGTCGCCCGCGCGGGGCGGTGTGCGGTGCAGCGGAACGGACGGCGCAGGAGAGCCCCCTGCGGCGCGGACGAGCTCGGCGACACGGTCGAGCCATTCTTCGTAGATGTCGTTGACGGGACAATAGCGCAGGAGCTCGTTTGCTGCGATGAGCGCAGCTCGAGCCTCCATGGGTGCGCGGAGCGCGCGGGACGAAGAACCAGCTGGGGTGAGCGAGGGAGTAGCGGTGCGGCCGTCTTGCCGCACGGACGGATGCTGAGACGATGCTTGCTGCTCGTCCCCCGCCGAGCCGGTGGCGGCGTTGACGGAAGGTGACGGGGAACGGCGAGGACGCCCACCGACAGGAGCCGTCTGGGCGACGCGGGAAGCGAGAGCGGCCCGGCGCTCGGCGCGGGCCCGACGAGCGTCAGACATGGACGCGATGGTTGGAGGAGAACGGGGTGGTGGAAGACGAGTTCCGGCGCACCCCTACCTGGCACGCCAAATGTCGGATTTCGGGTTCCGGCAGACCCTTGAGGTTCGAACACTGGGGTGCGCGCGGAGATTTCGCCTTCTACCTACCTGCACCCCTCCACCTCGCTAAGATCTAAGCTATGGAAAGAACAGCACAAGAGACACAGGGTTTATACTACTTCGGGCCACCGTTGTGGTGTAATACCCTACTCCTATGTGTGGTGTGGTGGATTGCCTCTTGGGCTGATGATGATGAGCAATACAAGGAAGAACAGCCTCGCGAGGGTCTGTTCTTGGCTGGGGGGATGAACTGCTAGGAGGAGTTCAGTCACCCTTCTCTCTCTCTCTCTCTCTCTTCTCGATTCTCTCTCTGATTTCGATCCGATCTAGTTTCTCTCTTGGCTTCTAGATTCTCCCTTCTTGATTTCGACCCCTCTCCGATCTCCATCCTCCTACCCTGGGGGTGGCTAGTCCTATTTATAGGCAAAGGCCCTGGGCCTCTTCCCAAATATTGAGCGGGAAGGGCGCCAACAATTGGCCATTTTGAAGGGGAACATCTGGTACACTTATCCTGACTAAAGTTGGTCCTCGCCTGCCAAAGGCTCTGGTGGTGACGCTGGCTTGGGCTACACAATGACTTCCTCCCTGCCGTTGGACTGGTCTTGGTCTCGTTGCACCGAAACGGGTGCCTTTGCTTGATGCTCTCGCCTGCACTTACTCCCTTTGCACCAAAGAGGAAAGGAGGACACTGCGCGGCTGGCGCCCGCCTGGCGCCTTTGGTCATCATGGCTTGCGTCACGGGCACCTCGTGAGGTACCCCGCCTTGATCTCTCCGCCTCCTCGCGAGCCAGCCTGATGAGGCCGTGCCTGAGGAAGCTCCGTGTCGTACGCCCCGCGAGGCTTGGCCCCTCGCGAGGGTCTTGAGTCTGTGTTGATGAATACGGGCCGTGCTGGGCCCCCTTTGAGCCACGCCGCGGGCCGCAGGCAGGCAAGTCTGGGGACCCCCGTTCCCAGAATGCCGACAAAAACCCTCCAGTTTATATAGACACCAGAGGGGGCTAGGGTTACACAAGGTCGGTTACAAAGGAGGAGATATCCATATCTGTACTACCTAGCTTGCCTCCCATGCCAAGTAGAGTCCTATCCGGACACGGGACAAAGTCCAACAGTCCAGCCAAAGGATATAGTCCGGCTGTCCGGAGACCCCCTAATCCCGGACTCCCTTAGTAGCCCCTGAACCAGGCTTCAATGACGATGAGTCCGGTGCGAAGTGTTGTCTTTGGCATTGCAAGGAGGGTTCCTCTCCCGAATACACCACGGAAGAGTTTGAATACAAGAATAGTGTTCGACCCTGCAAAATAAGTTCCACATACCACCGTAGAGAGAATAATATTTCCACAAATCTAATCTACTGACATGTTTTGGCAACATGACATCATATGCCATGGCCCGGCTTTCATTCGAACCGTTTTTCTTTAACCAGCCCCGCACATAACGCGAGGCAGTCTCTTGACACGTTTCGTCAAAGCAGAGATGGTGTCCCCCTTATTACGGGATTCTCATCAATACGGACGTGGGTAACCCAACCGTGTCATCAATTACGGGGCTTGGGGGATAAGCGAGTTTTACCAGGCTAGTGGGGGCGCATAGCTTCGGCCGCCCTTATAAAGGGATAAGGTTTAACCTTTTTCTACCCACGCCTTCTTCCTCCTTGCTCATACATTCTTGCGCACTCGAGCTAAAACGCCCAAGTCCACATCCTTATCCTCAACCTTCTCCAAACATGTCCGGAGCAGGAGGCAAGTGGATGGCTTCCTCCATCACGGATGGACACATCAAAAAGCTGCGCGGAGCCGGATACTTAGCCATGAATATCGCGCATTGGCTGCCCGCTGCGGGGCAGATCGTCCCTACCCCGGAAACTCACGAGAGGGTAGTCTTCCTCCACCACTTCCTCCGCGGACTGGGGTTTCCCCTCCATCCATTCGTCCGCGGTCTTATGTTCTACCATAGGCTGGACTTTCATGATCTAGCCCCGAACTTCATCCTCAACATTTTGGCGTTCATCATCGTGTGTGAGGCTTTCCTCCTCATCTGGCCCCACTTCGGCCTGTGGCTGAAGACCTTCAATATCAAGCCGAAGGTGGTGGGAGGCCAACAAGCGGAATGCGGCGGATCCATGGTGGGCAAGATGCCCAATGTTATATGGCTTGAAGGCTCCTTCGTGGAGACCATAAAGGGGTGGCAATCGGCGTGGTTCTACATCACCGAGCCGCGTGACACCAACTGGGTGGTGGCCCCTGAGTTTCGATCCGGAATCCCCACGCGGCTCACCTCCTGGAAAGAGAAGGGCCTATCCTGGGGTTCATCGGTGGAGTTGGACGGACTCTAGAAATGTATCCGGAATATGGCAAGCAAGAAGCTCAAGCTTGTCAACATAGTCCAGGTCATGCTCTTCCGCCGGATCCTCCCGTGCCAACAACAGGATTTCAATTTATGGGAGTTCGACCCGGCCCGGCACCAGACTCTAAGCGAGCTCTTCGACACGATGCACAAAGACGTCTGGAGGGTGCTGTTCAAGGGCGCCGACGTCCCTCCCTCTCTCACCGAGGACCGCGGGCTAAGCGCGAAGCACCCTGCGAATCCGGTAAGTTTTGTAGATCTGGTAGGATTTTTACTTCCCATAGCTTAACCACGTGCGGGGTCTGAGCTCCCATGCCTTTGACAGGACTGGGTGGGGGCATCGGAGAAGATCAACTGTGCGGCCCCTCTGCCTGAAGACACTGTGGACGCTCTCCTGACGGAGATGCTGACTCCGGCTCCTTACAAGGTGCCGGAGAAGACCAAGAAGAAGGCCAAGGGAACCCGAAAGAGTTCCCGGGGCCAGGTGGTATCGGACTCACCGTCCAATGACTCTGCGACGCACTCCTCCCACGAAGAGGAAGAGGAAGATGAAGATGCTCCCCCTCCAGCCGGGGGAGACAAGAAGAGGAAG
>NC_041386.1:145612537-145648125 GCF_002162155.2 Triticum dicoccoides
AAGACGAAGACGAGTGGCTGCTCAGGGCCAAGCCCCTGGCGAAGTCGTAAGTATTCGGATACCAGAGTAACTCATAGCATACCTTTGTCGCACTGCCTCTCCTAACGCCGAATATGATTATGCAGACCGCCCTAAGCCCGTATCGACGTATCTTCGTCAGACGGCTCCTTGGACTCGTCGGATATAGATAGCGATCCACTTCCGACCGCCACCTCCCCTTGCCCTACAGACAATGCCGAGGTATTGTCGCAAGAGGCACCGGGTTGAGGGGAAACAGTCCCGAGGTGCCTCAAGGCGACCTCCCGGACTCTGGGAGCTGAGGGAGTAAGGCTCCCGAGGGCTCCGAGTTTGGCCTTCAGCCGAACACTGCGCCGGAACCTCCAGTGGTTCCAGACTTGGGCATGTGGCCTCCTTCCAAAAGGGGCAAGACGCCCATGCCGGTGACCTCTGTGCATCCAGAGGCACCGTACAATCTGCTGGGAGCGCTTCGCAGCGCTTCCATCGACGAAGAGCACCGCACTATTATGAGTGCGGTGATCCAGAAGGTTTAGTCTGCCAAGAGCGGACTGACTAAAGCCTGTGCCAGCCTTCTAACAGGCTTTGAGGTAAGTATTTGAAATATAGGAAAAATATTACCGCATAGACAATAGCCCCTGATGCTCTATTGGGTGTTCACAAAGAAAAGCCGAATAGAGGATCAAATAATATCTGCAAGAGTCTAATACTAGTATGTCTGTGTGCGTATACAGGCTTCGCTGCTGACCTCTGCCGCACTGACTGCGGAGGTCGCCGCACTGAAGTAGGACCTCGAGGGGTCCGAGAAAGAGCTCGGCCTTGCTAAGAGGCAGCTTGAGGAGAACAAAGGTAAGTAATACCTAGTCTATATATATGTATATATACAAAAAGGATGAGATTGCAAAATGACATGATCATCTTTAATTTGCCAGGGGCACGACCGAAGTGGCAACCCTGAAGTAAGCGCTATCCGAGGCCGAAAACAAAGCGGTCCAGGAGCGCACTGAGCGGGAAAAACAAGAGGCACGGGTGGGCGAGGTGCAGCAAGAGCTCCACGCTCTCGTGACGAAGCACGAGGCGTTGGAGCTTGACTTGAAGACCCGAGAGTCCGAACTTGCCGCGGCCCTTGAGAGTGCAAAGAGTGCCAAGGCTAAATCCCAAAAGTCCCTCCAGGAGATTGATGCGATGAAGAAGATAGCAGCGGGTAAGGCATTCAATATGCAAAACAAGCATGTGAAAGTAAATTACTTGTTACTTACCCGAGTCCGGAGCTCTCCAGGAGCATTCACAGATTTGCCCCGCAGCATGTCGGATGCCGCACAGTTTTACCAGGCCGAGGAGGGAAGCTCAACGGAGAAGCTGTTATGTTCTCAGTATACTGGGACCGAACACCCGATGCCTCTGAGCGACCAGCTAAAGCAACTGGTCGAGCTACACATGGCGGCCGAACAGGCCATGAAGGGCTTGATAGTCCGGATGTAGCCTGGCGACGCCCTTCCTGACAACTACTTCGGCCGGGTGAGGCGGCTTGTGGATGCCTGCCCACGGCTGGAAGTCATCAAGCGGTCCGTCTGCATCGAAGGTGCACGCCGGGCTTTCGCCCGTGCGAAGGTGCACTGGGCCAAGATGGACGCCGTGAAGCTGGTGAAGGAAGGGCCGCCGCAGGGCAAGGAGCATCGCCACCCCGAGATGTACTATGAGGTTGTCCTGAAGGGTTCCCGTCTTGTAGCGGACGAGTGTGCGAAAGATGTAATATTTGAATAAACTTGCTCGTGTAATCCTGTATTATGAAAACTTGTTCATATGCGCTATGCAACGCTTGTTTGAATTTAAAATATTACCTTCTGTTCGGCTGTTTATCATATCTGAGAGATGGCCAGTCGTCGGCTTCTGCCCCCACGCCACGAGTGCTGGGGTGTTCGAGATAATCCTGAGCAATCTTGTTCCCATTTTTGGGTCCTTCGAGGGAGGTGCTCAGCACAACGAATAAGGCAATCGGACTATAATGCGTTATTACTCTCACTTAGCCATAGAATTCTATAATTTTAAATTTCGGCGAAGCCCCTAGTATTCGGAAGGCCGAATTCGGGGCGCTGTACAAGCCTTAAGCCGGACAGGGCCGACTCCTCGCTCTAAGCGGCATAAGTCTTTAGGGACTTGAAACCTCTCGAACAGCGACCAGTCTCTTGCCTTATCATGACAGTCAGTTTTAGCTTTCTCTACTGAGGTGCTTAGCCCAGCAGAACCGGGGCACAATCGCAGTAGTTGTCCCAATGCTACGTTAGCCGATATAGCGGAACGTAAGGTACCAAAACATGGGAGCCGGGCAAACCCAACTATTGACCCAAGACATGATTCGGAGCAGATGCATATAATGCTATAAGTTCGGGGTGCCGCACTGTCAAAAGTGTTCGGACTTCTCACACTGTATTATGGGCTATGCTTAAGCCCCTAGCGTATTGGCCGTACCAGAGTGTAGGGTGCTAGATGTCATGGATGAACATATATATATATATATATATATATATATATATATATATATATATATATATAAAGGATGAATGCAATAATAGTCTTAATGCTATGCATTGTTTATTCAAAAAGGTGCTTTAAAGCAGAATGATACAAGTAGTGCGATAAGCAAGAAGTAGGACTATTTGACATGTCCCTTCCAAGGGCAAGCTGAGGAATAGTATTAAAGCAAGTATCTCACTCATTATCGTAATCCACCTGGGAGTTTCATGGTGTGACGTAGCTTTCTGCCTCCTTGGTTGCTGCATCATGTGTTCGGCAATCATGCTGCCGGACAGGGTTTACAGAGATTAAAGTCTTGAAATAGAAAAATAACAAAGCGGGAAGCCCCTAGTGCGGTTTAAGCCGCGTCTTGGAGCGTGCCGTAGTCGTGCCCCCCTCTCCACCTGTGCCCATGGTATCTTTAATGCATAATTATGTACGCGTGGCACGGATTTTGCCGTTTGGCTCGGACCGGGTGGGGGCCGCATTGCTATGTGAGCTCGGAACGCGCCAGGCGGTCCTATTGCCGATTACTCCGGGCGCGCTTGAAGGTGTCCGGGTCCTTAATCGCCGAACTAGTGGATTGCCTTAAGAGGCTGCTTTGCGCTTCTGCCGCGAGGGCCGCAGTGTGCTCCTCCGTGCGGAGAGAGCGCTCTGTGTTTCCATTGAATGTGATGACCCCCCGAGGTCCTGGCATCTTGAGCTTGAGATATGCATAAAGCGGTATCACATTGAATCTCGCAAATGCGGTTCGCCCGAGCAGTGCATGGTAGCCACTGCGGAACGGGACTATATCGAAGATTAACTCTTCACTTCGGAAGTTTTCCGGGGATCCGAAGACCACTTCTAGTGTGACTGAGCCTGTGCAATGGGCCTCTACACCTGGTATGACGCCTTTAAAGGTCATTTTTGTGGGTTTGATCCTTGAGGGGTCTATACCCATTTTGCGCATTGTGTGCTGATAAAGCAGGTTCAGGCTGCTGCCACCATCCATAAGGACTCGAGTGAGGTGAAATCCGTCAATGATTGGGTCTAGGACCAGTGCGGCGAATCCACCATGACGGATACTAGTGGGGTGGTCCCTACGATCGAAGGTGATCGGACAGGAGGACCATGGGTTGAACTTTGGGGCGACTGGCTCCAACGCATATACGTCCCTGAGCGCACGCTTCCGCTCCCTCTTGGGGATGTGGGTTGCGTATATCATGTTCACCGTCCGCACTTGTGGGGGGGACCTCTTCTGTCCTCCGGTGTTCAGCTGCCGGGGCTCCTCCTCATCATCGCTATGTGACCCCTTATCTTTGTTTTCGGCATTTAACTTGCCGTCCTGCTTGAACACCCAACAATCCCTGTTGGTGTGGTTGGCTGGCTTGTCGGGGATGCCGTGTATTTGACATGAGCGATCGAGCATACGGTCCAAACTAGACGGGCCCAGAGTGCTTCTTTTGAATGCTTTTTCCGCTGACCGGGTTTAGAGCCTTTGAATCTGGCATTGACTGTCGTATCCTCGGTATTATCACTGTTAATGCGACGCTTATGTTTGTTGCGACATGACCTGCCATTGCCGTCCTTGGTATCCGAAGTACCATGGTTCTTTGATATATTATTGCTGCGAGCCAACCAGCTGTCCTCTCCCGCACAAAAGCGGGTCATGAGTATCGTGAGGGCTGCCATAGATTTTGGCTTTTCCTGGCCAAGGTGCCGGGCGAGCCATTCGTCGCGGATGTTGTGCTTAAAAGCTGCTAGGGCCTCTACATCCGGACAGTCGACGATTTGATTTTTCTTTGTTAGGAACCGTGTCCAGAATTGTCTGGCCGATTCCTCTGGCTGCTGAATTATGTGGCTCAAGTCATCGGCATCTGGTGGTCGCACATAAGTGCCCTGAAAGTTGTCGAGGAATGCGGCTTCCAGATCTTCCCAACAGCCAGTGGACTCTGCTGGCAAGCTGTTGAGCCAATGCCGAGCTGGTCCTTTGAGTTTGAGTGGGAGGTATTTGATGGCGTGTAGGTCATCACCGCGGGCCATGTGGATGTGCAGGAGGAAATCCTCAATCCATACCGCAGGATCTGTTGTGCTGTCGTATGATTCTATATTTACGGGTTTGAAACCCTCTGGGATTTGATGATCCATTACTTCGTTTGTGAAGCATAAGGGGTGTGCGACACCTCTATACTGGGCTATATCACGACGCAGCTCAAATGAGTCTTGCCCGTTGTGTTCGGCCTGGCCGGACTTACTTTTACTGTATCCGGCGTGACGATTATCGTCTCGCATAGTGGCGCGCCCTTGTGATCCCTAGATCGATCTTGCATGTTTTGCTTTGTCCTCCAATATGTCTTGCAGGTCTGGCGTATTTCCCTATGCCTTTTTATTTGAATGGAGTCGGGGTGCGGGCTGAGCTTTTGGCTGGAATGCCTCTCTGTCGCGGCCACGAGGTGGCTGATCAACCGCGCCATACGTCGGGGATGTAGGTTTCGGTGCTTCCTCCTCTAGTCGGGGTAGCAACCTGCACTTTGGGTAACTCTTGGAGGGGCGTTCGAGTTTATATTCCTCGGCTGCCAGGACTTTAGTCCATCTGTCAGCTAGCAAATCTTGATCAGCTTGAAGCTGTTGTTGCTTTTTCTTAAGGCTATTTGCCGTGGCTATAAGCCGGCGCTTGAAGCGCTCTTGTTCGACGGGATCCTCTGGCACGACGAATTCGTCATCATCGAGGCTTGCCTCGTCTTCAGAGGGAGGCATGTAATTATCATCCTCCGCCTCTCCATCTGCCGCTCTCTCAGGAGGGCTGGCTTCTCCATCCTCGTGCTCTAAATCTTGCTGGAGGGGATTGTTGTTGTTTTCGGCGCTGTCCGGAGTGCTATTATCTTCGGTGCCGGTATCACCGCTTTTGCCTTGGCGGGACTTAGAGCGGCACCGCTGACGTCAGCGCTTGGGTTGCTTCTTGGAGGGGTCATCATCCGCTGTCTCGTCGCCATAGCCTTCTTTGGGTGTGTCCACCATGTATATATCATATGACGAGGTGGCTGTCCAGTGCCCTGTGGGTCGTGGTTCCTCTTCGCCTCCCGCATCGTCATTCATACCGTCGATGTCTTCGGAGTCAAAGTCGAGTATGTCGGTTAAGTCATCGACAGTGGCTACTAAATGGGTGGTGGGTGGGCGACGAATTTCTTCGTCATCCGCATCCCAATCTTGCCAGACATAGTTCGACCAGGACTCTCCTGACAAGGAGAGAGACCTTAACGAGTTCAGTATGTCGCCGAAGGGCGAATGCTGAAAGATATCCACAGAGGTAAACTCCATGATCGGCGCCCAGTCGGATTCGACAGGCACGGGCGCAGGCGGTTCGGAGTCCGTGGGCGGAGAAGGATCCAGTAGTTCAGCAACACGGCTCTCGTGAAAGGTAAGGTCGATCCTCAGCTCGATCGCCGCTGGGAGTACAGCCTCCATGGCGGGGTCTATCCACCCATCCATGGATGGCGCGATTGGCTCCGAATTGAGGGTCGGAGCAGTCGCCGGTGTGATATCCTGAAAATTGTCCAACGACAGAGCTAGATCATGCTCATCGAGACCGTGCAGCGCACTTGGCAGGGGCTCGAATCCGTCGAAGATCAAGTCTCCTTGGATATCGGTTGTGTAGTTTAAGCTTCCAAACCTGACCTGGTGGCCAGGGGCGTAACTTTCAATCTGCTCCAGATGGCCAAGTGAGTTGGCCCACAGTGCGAAGCCGCCGAATACGAAGATCTGTCCGGGGATAAAAGTCTCACCCTGGACTGCATCGCTATCGATGATTGAAGGAGCCATCAAGCCTAATGGCGATGACACAGAGGAACTCTCAATGAAAGCACCAAGTAGGACAATATACAACCATACCATAGGCTTGCTTCTAGGGTTTAGCCTCTCCGATCTCGTGGTAGATCAACTCTTGTAATACTCATATCATCAAGAATAAATCAAGCAGGACGTAGGGTTTTACCTCAATCAAGAGGGCCCGAACCTGGGTAAAACATCGTGTCCCTGCCTCCTGTTACCATCCGCCTTAGACGCACAGTTCGGGACCCCCTACCCGAGATCCGCCGGTTTTGACACCGACAGTGCCCAAATGGACCTCACAATGCATATATAACTTAACAAAACTTGGGCTACGAAGAAAAACATAGTACTACAAGTACTGAAGTAGAAGTTCAGCACACGTTGTTAGACGCTACACTGCTTCAGCCCTTTGGGTCGGGTGTTTGGTTGCTAATCATCAAAAGGAAATGAGGCGCACATTCTAGCCGCCACCGTTGGCTGTGCTGTCACTGCCATGGCCAAGCACACGCTCACCACCACGCTCATAGGCCAATCAATTTATTCTATGTACGCAAGCATTTTTTGTTCGACCTTCCATAAGCAAGTTGCTCAAGCTGACATGCACTCTCCACAACCATGAACTGTGGAACAACAACAACATAAGCGACAGTAGGACTCACTAGTAGAGGGGCCAGTTGGAGTTAGCCCGCCAGTTGGGACTCGTCGGACCAATGATTGGGTAAAAAAAGTCTCCACAAAGGGAGTCATGGGAGGACGAGCTTAGTTAGGGACATGATGCATGGAGCCGAGTGGATGCAGGTGCATGGTGGCCGCCGGGTACATCGGGGACGACCCCGATGTTGGGAAACGTTGCATGGAAAAACAAAAAAATCTACGCTCACACAAAGATCTATCCATGGAGATGCATAGCAATGAAGGGAGAGTGTGTCTACGTAGCCTCGTAGATCGAAAGCGGAAGCGTTTGACAACGCGGTTGCTGTAGTCAAACTTCTTCTAGCTCCGACTGACCAAGCACCGAACGTACGACACCTCCGAGATCTGCACACGTTCAGCTCGGTGATGTTCCTCGCCTTCTTGATCCAGCAAGGTGTCGAAGTAGTAGATGAGTTCCGTCAGCACGACGATGTGGTGACGGTGATGGTGAAGTGATCCACGCAGGGCTTCGCCTAAGCACCGCGAGAATATGACCGAGGGTGTAAACTGTGGAGGGGGTGCACGGCTAACAATTAATGTTGTGTGTTCTAGGCACCCCCTCCTCATATATATAGGTGGGAGGGAGAGGGGGAGGCCAAGGGGCACCCCAAGTGGGGCCGAATCCCACTTTGGGCTCCTGCCCTGGTTCGGCCCCCTTCCTTGTATAGGCACCAGGGGAAGGAAGGCGGAGGTGGCACCCCCTCCTTTCCTTTCTCCCTTGAGGAGGGGAAGGAAGGAGGGACTTGCCCTCCCCCTTTTCCTTTCCCTAGGGCTGGCCAGACTGGTGGAGGGGTGCACCAGCCCCTTGTGGGCTGGTCTATCCCTCCCTTGGCCCATTAATCCCATATATTTATCGAGGGTGCCCGGAACCCCTTCCAGTGACCTTATGTGTACCTGATACCCTCCGGAACACTTCCGGTCCCCGAATACCATCATCCTATATATCAATCTTTACCTCTCGAACATTTCGAGACTCCTCATCATGTCCATGATCTCATCTCGGACTCCGAACAACATTCGGTTACCAAATCACATAACTTGTATAATACTATATCGTCATCGAACGTTAAGCGTGCGGACCCTACGGGTTCGAGACCAATGTAGACATGACCGAGACACCTATCTGGTCAATAACCAATAGCAAAACCTGGATGCTCATATTGGCTCCTACATATTCTACGAAGATCTTTATCGGTCGAACCGTAATGACAACATACACAATTCCCTTTCTCCATCTGTATGTTACTTGCCCGAGATTCGATCGTCGATATATTCATACCTAGTTCAATCTCATTATCGGCAAGTCTCTTTACTCGTTCCGTAATACATCATCCTGCAACTAACTCATTAATCGCTTTGCTTGCAAGGCTTCTTATGATGTGTATTACCGAGAGGGCCCAGAGATACCTCTCTGATACTCGGAGTGACAAATCCTAATCTCGATCTATGCCAACCCAACAAACACCTTCGGGGATACCTGTAGAGCATACATATAATCACCCAGTTACGTTGTGACGTTTGATAGCACACAAGGTATTCCTCCGGTGTCCGGGAGTTGCATAATCTCATAGTCGAAGGAATATGTATTTGAAATGAAGAAAGCAATAACAATAAAACTGAACGATCATTATGCTAAGCTAACGGAAGGGTCTTGTCCATCACATCATTCTCCTAATGATGTGATCCCGTTATCAAATGACAACTCATGTCCATGGTTAGGAAACCTTAACCATCTTTGATCAACGATCTAGTCAAGTAGAGGCTCACTAGGGACACAGTGTTTGTCTATGTATTCACACATGTATTTGGGTTTCTCACCAATACAATTCTAGCATGAATAATAAACATTTATCATGAATAAGGAAATATAAAATAACAACTTTATTATTGCCTCTAGGGCATATTTCCTTCAGTCTCCCACTTGCACTAGAGTCAATAATCTAGATTACATAGTAATGATTCTAACACCCATGGAGTCTTGGTGTTGATCATGTTTTGCTTGTGGAAGAGGCTTAGTCAACGGGTCTTCTATTGATAACCCACAAGTATAGGGGATCACAACAGTTTTCGAGGGTAGAGTATTCAACCCAAATTTATAGATTCGACACAAGGGGAGCCAAAGAATATTTGCAACTATTAGTAGTTGAGTTGTCAATTCAACCACACCTGGAGATTAATTATCTTCAGCAAAGTGATCAGTAGCACAGTAGTATGATATATTTGATAGTAGTAGCAACAACAATTGTAACGGTAACAGTGATAGCAATGATTTTGTAGCAAGAGCAATAGTAACAATAATAGTAGTGACTTAGCCCAAACAATATAAGAGAAATTCATAGGCATTGGATTAGTGAATTCGTTGGATGATATTCATCATATAACAGTCATAACCTAGGGCAATACGGCACTAGCTCCAGTTCGTAAATATAATGTAGGCATGTATTCCGTAAATAGTCATACGTGCTTATGGAAAGAATTTGCATGACATCTTTTGTCCTACCCTCCCGTGGCAGCGGGGTCCTACTGGAAACTAAGGGATATTAAGGCCTCCTTTTAATAGAGAACCAGAACAAAGCATTAACACATAGTGAATACATGAACTCCTCAAACTACGGTCATCACCGGGAAGTGTCCCAACTATTGTCACTCCGGGGTTGCCAGATCATAACACGTAGTAGGTGACTATAACTTGCAAGATCGGATCTAGAACATGGATATAATGGTGATAACATAAACGGTTCAGATCTGAAATCATGGTACACGTTCCCAAAGTGACAAGCATTAAGCATAGCAAAGTCATAGCAACATCAATCTCAGAACATAGTGGATACTAGGGATCAAGCCCTAACAAAACTAACTCGATTACATGATGAATCTGATCCAACTCCTCACCGACTAGCAATCCTACGAAGGAATTACTCACTCCCGGTGGAGAGCATCATGGAATTGGCGATGGAGGAAGGTTGGTGATGACGAAGACGGAAGATCCCCCTCTCCGGAGCCCGAAACGGACTCCAGATCTGGCCTCCCAATGAAGAACTGGAGGTGACGACATCTCCGTATCGCGAAATGAGATAATTCTTCCTCCCTGATTTTTTTCTGGAAAAATAGGGTTTTATAGCGCCAGTTTCAGGGTCTACGGGGTCGCCAGGTGGGGACAACCCACCTGGGTGCTCCTGGAGGGGGAGCGCGCCCTAGTGGGTTGTGCCCACCCAGGTGCCTCCTCCGGTGGTTCTTGGCTCCAGAAATTATCTTTTATTGAATAAAAAATCCTCGCAAAGTTTCGTTCCAATCCAAGAACTTTTATTTCTGCACAAAAACAACACCATGATAGTTCTGCTGAAAACATCGCCAGTCCGTGTTAGTTTCATTCAAATCATGCAAATTAGAGTCCAAAACAAGAGGAAAAGCGTTAGGGAAAGTAGATACGACGGAGACGTATCAACTCCCCCAAGCTTAAACTTTTGCTTGTCCTCAAGCAATTCTGTTGATAAACTTAAAGTGAAAAAGAAAAACTTTTACGAACTCTTTTGCTCTTGTTTGCATAAATAAGTTTAAACAACACCCAGGTTTTCAGCCAAGATTATAACTAACCATGTCAACAATAACTCTTAAAAATTATATTAACTCATATTAGTGACATAGTCAGCTAGCGAGCAATAATAAGATATCTCAAACGACAACACATTGTCAAAACAACCATGATATAACATGACAATAGTGGTATCTCGCTAGCCCTTTCTGAGACCGCAAAACATAAATGCAGAACACCTCCAAAGTTCAAGCAGTGACTAAACATTGTAATTCATGGTAGAAAAGATCCAGTCATGATGCACCCAACATTAGCTACACACAATGCATAAGCATGACAACAGTGCTCTCATGTTCTGGCACTTATTTGAGAAGGTGATGACACAACATAAAAGTAAACAGATAGTCTCTTCGCAGAGGGAAGCAGTGATTTGCAGTGGTGCTAGAGCTCAAGTTTTAAAACAGAGGTAAATGAAATTTTGAGAGGTGCACCCTTCTTGTTTACTTCACGACCATCAGTTATCAATATCTTCCAGGCTAAACACATTAGTGGCAGTTCCCAAGCAATAAAGTAAAGGTTATGACTCCGTAGGAGTTTTTGTTTGATTATTTGTAGGCTCTTTTCTTTTTGCAGTTCGGGACTGGGAATCCCTATTACCGTCGCTTTCTCGTGCAATGATGAGTGAATAAACACTCATCCTGAGATTAATCCCCTTAGCATGGAAGATACCGACTACCTCTTGTCGCTCTATGAACGATCCAGACACACAAAAAGGATATTTATTTGAAGTTTTTAGAGGTGCCACATGCAAATTTACTTAGGACAGCAGGGTAATACCGCATATAGGTAGGTATGGTGGACTCATCTGGAATAACTTGGGTTCAAGGTTTTTGATGCACAAGCAAAATTCCCGCTTAGTACATGCGAAGGCTAGCAAATAGGTTGAGAAGCAGCCAACTAGAGAGCAACAACAGTCATGAACATGCATTATGCATAAGTAACATTCAATACTAGCATGAGTAGGATATGAACACCATGAACATAAATATCATAGAGGCTATGTTGGTTTTGATTCAACTACATGCATGAAAATGTGCCAAGTCAAGCTACTCGAACATTCAGAGGAGGATACCATACCATCCACTACAAAAAATACACTTCCGTGATGATACGTGTTTGCCAAAGTAGGTCGCTTTTTTTGTCATGCATGTACATCCATGACAAATTTATGAAAGAATCAAGATAGTCATACTTGTGCTGTCGTAGAAGTGTTCCATGACATTACCAAAATTATCATCACGGAAGTGTCCACTTCCATGACGATAAATCGCGCGTCACAGAAGTGCTTTTGTCAAGGGTGACCAACACATGGCATCCACCGTAACGGAACACCGTTAAGCTATTGGGTCGGGTTTTGGATCCGATAACCCGTTAACAGCCCCGACCAATGGGGATTTTCCACGTGTAAAATCATCATTGGCTAGAGGAAACATGTATTGGCTCATCGTCGGGACAGATGTCATCCACTCACTGGACAGAAGGCGCCTATGATACGTCGACACGTGGCATGGCCCAACAAGTTTAAATGGGCCGACCCAACTAAAGGCCAACAAGATTTTGTGGACCATAATGGGCCGGCCCAGCTAAAGGCCCACGAGATTTTGCGGACCATAATGGGCTGGCCCAGCTAAAGGCCCACAAGATTTTGCGGGCCATAATGGGCCGGCCCAGGTACATGCCCACAAGATTTTTGTGTGCCATAATAGGTCGACCCAGGTAAAGGCCCACAAAATTCTTGCGGATCATAATGGGCCGGCCCAGCTAAAGGCCCACGAGATTTCACCGACATTAATGGGCTGGCCCAGCTATAGGCCCACAAGATTTTGAGGACCCTAGTAGGCCGGCCCGTTAACTGGCTGCCATGTTTTGGGCCAAATGTCGGCCCATATTTGATACGGTCTATTAATGGCCTGCCACGCTCCGGGCCTAATAGTGGCCCATATGAGATCCGGCCCGTTAAAATCCTACCACGTTCTAGGCCAAATTACGGCCCAGATCAGGTCCGACCCTTTAAGAGGTTTTGGGCCTAATTATGGCCCATATCAGATTCGGCCCGTCAACTAGACACTATGCTTTTGGGCCCACTTGCTAAAGGCCCACTTAGTAATTCGGCCTGATATTAGTTTTGGCATGTTAAGGGCCCGTTTAACATTTCAGCCCTATATTAATTTCAGCCTGTTAAAAGCCCGTCATATAGTTGGGCCTAACTACGGCCCAGTTTGCATCCGGCCTGCTCGCAGCCGATATCTGATTGGGCCAAACAAGGACTGAGACAATTTTTCGGCCTGTTAAAAGCCCGTGATTTGATTCACACAATCATGGGCCGGGGTTCATTTCGGGATGCTGCCGGCCCATGAGCTGATCGGCATGTTTCAGGCCCAACCTACATCGTGATTGCATGACGGCCCGATTATGTACCGTAATTTTACGGTTTGGCCGGTTTACTGCGAAGACAGGATATATATACAGTAAATAACTGCAGCATCGTGAATAAGAAAAAACTTATACTATACAATAAAGAAATTACGGCATATTACATCCACTGGGCATCAAAGTTCGCCACTATGATAATAAAGCACAAGCAGACAGCAGATTACATACACTGGGCATCAAAGATCGCCAACAGTGCAAATAAACACGCCGACAAAATAATATACAAAACCGACAGCACTTCAATAGAGTTCAAGAAAGGTTAGCCCTGCTGGGGAGCTGCAGCGCAAGCAGCTGAGCAAGATGATGAGACTGCGCTTGTTCAACACTTATATCTTCCTCACTCTAAAAGATAAACAAGCAGACAGATGACAGGTTTTGCACATAAAAGTATCAGTGCTGACAATTCATCACATTTTTTACTGACGAATAAAGTGACACAGTTTAAATTTGCATTAACACAATATGGTATTGTTCAGGTCAAGACATGGCAGGAAATGACATTGTGAAGGAGTTGGCAGCTTCACGACACCACTGGATTACAGATCAAGAACTCATAAGTATCAATGGTTAGTGTGCTGTCAATTTATACCATTTCAGATTGGCAAATAAAGAGATGGTTTAAATAATAGTAGAATGATATGACATTTTTCATAGTTAAGACATTGCAGAATATGACATTGTGCTGTAGTGGGTAGGTTCACCACACCACTGGATTACAGATGAAGAACAGAAGCATACATGCAGTGCAAAAGAAGATCACTTGCTCTGTATAGTTTAATTTACATGGTATGAAGAAGGAACTTGGTTGTACAACTGAAAACTTAAATTGAGAAAGGACAAACTTTTGTTTATGAACTACATATGATAAACTTTAAACAAGCAATTTGATGCAAACACCAAAAATAAACAGTTGTTGCAGTCGTGCCTAACCAAATATATACAACAAAGTTTGAAGGCTTGAGATGGACAAACTTACATTATTGGTGAAGACAGGCTCTATAAAGGCCTTGTCCATGCTGATGGGGGGGGGGCAATTCAAGAAGTTTACCATAGAATCTTCTTCAAAAGCATTGCCTTTATTCTACATTTTGTTAAGAGTAGATATAGATGTGATAATATATGAAAAATGGAGACTATTTAAGACAAGATGAAGAGTGATGCTACATAACCAAGTAGCTATAAATGTAAGTGTAGTGATACAGGCAAAAGGTACAGCCAAGAGAAATGCATAGCTAAACTTCTTCAGTACCAACCTTATGGTAAGAGTAAATATAGATATGATGTGTAGAAAATGGAGGGCAAAGGAAAATAAGCTGCAGAGTGATGGTACATGAACAACTACATGTCATTATAAGTACACTGATAAAGGACATCATGTACTTACAAGAACAATGCAGAGCTAAAAAAACATTGGCACTGGATATATTCTACACTAATGTGACCATTCATACAGATCAGATAATTTGGAGCGAACAATTGATAAGCAAGCTATCATGCATACTACTGTCACATAATGAACCAGGTATGTATGCAAGTACAGCGATACAGGACAACTGGTACTAACAAGAGCAAAGCAGCGGGCAGCATATTTGAGATATCCTGTCGTTCTTGTCAAACCGGAATTCTTCTTCGAGCAGATTTCCTGCAAAAAAGATCCGTAAGGCACATGCGAAAAAGTAGAAGTTCAAATTGTCATGTGATTTCATAGACATTACCTCATCCTAGGAACGAGACTAGTGCATAACAAGGTTTTTCCATTCAATGTCTTCTAATTTTAGCACAGGAGACTTCACCAGGAATTCGTTTATAGACTTGCCATCAAAGTGTGATTTCCTCAGGTAACACCGATACTGCTGCAATGCTTCCTTGAAAAGCACAAGGAAGCTTTGCTCGTCATGACTATCCAGATTGACCCTCGCCTAGTTACAACAATGTAATGTAAATCATTGATGTGTTCAATCAACAGAAAACAGGAAAATAATAGCCATGAATAATAGCACTTACACGTAAGTTGGACAGGAAGATGTGAAAATGGTGTTTGTCTTCACAATAATCTTCCCATGATGGGAATATATGCACGTAGTCCCTAACAACATTGAAAGCATTGTCTTTTAAACTGGGAATAAATGGAATGAGGTTCCAATCTGCAGGAATTGGCCGTCTCTGCAGTTGGGATAGGTCTTCGGCCGGTGGACTTGCTGTACTTTTTGCTGGAGTGGGATTTTTCTGTGGTACAGCTGGTGCTATGGCAAATGAAATCGGTATACCTTTTGCTGGAGTGCAGATCCTGTGTGGTGGGGCTAGTGGTATGGCCAGTGAAGTATGGGTACATTCTACTGGAGTCGGTCCTACGTTTTGTGTCACTGGTTGTACAGCCAATATAAGTGGGGTGATGTCTGATTTCTCCGGCACCACCATGTTTTTCAAGGACTTTGCTGGTGCTCCTTCAGGTTCGGCAATCACCCTCTTCCTTTTTGATGTCTGATGCACAAGAACAACATTTGAGTGGAAAAACATGGTATGATGACAGATGGAATATGTATTGATAATGGATGGGCATGGCATCTCGACATATATGATGAGTAAACTAAGCAGATGGCAATGCAACAAAGTAGAAGAAATGCAAGACAACATATGCAAGATACCCGCAATCAATAAAACATTGCCAAATTAGAACAGGCACCTTGATGGGTGAATAGGACAGGCCATCTTCCTTTGACTCCTCGAGGTTAGAATAGTCGTTAGGATGATATTCTGAACAAGAATAAACAGGTGGGGAGCATATGAGTTTCATTGCATCCAGAATGGCACTCAATGCCTTGGTGCCAATTTTGTAAGTCATTGCAGTGTTTAGCTTCAAGAGTGGACTGCTGCTAGTGCGACACAAAGCAGCTACATAGATCATAGTGTAGATATAATGGGAAAACCTTAAGCATCAGTGTAAAATCAGCAAAGTGGAACTTGCTGGAATATATGTGCTAGTATTGCCGGTACGGCTAGAAAGGCTTCGGATACCAGCTCTCTTCAAGTGAAGGTGCGGTACTGTTAATATCAATGTAACTCTCAAAGGCGACACAGCTCCCCGCATTTCCTTGCTATTCTTATAGGATTCAAGTGGGCGGGCCACTACAAATCCTATTCCTATGTTTACAAGATCCTACGAATCAAAGAGGCTCAAAGTGTCCATCACAACCGACCATATAGACCTCTACATTGTAAATGTCCCTGCTCATCTTCAGTACAAGGAACATACTGTACTACTGTCATACTCCCTCCGTTCCAAAATATAAGTCTTGGTAGAGATTTCCACTATGGATCACATACAGATGTATCCAGGTACATTTTAGAGTGTAGATTCACTCATTTTGCTCCATATGTAGTCCATGGTGGAATCTATACAAAGACTTGTATTTAGGAACGGAGAGAGTACATATTAAACAAGAACGGAAGATGAACATGGTAAAGAAGAGCAAGCATATTTTGGATAATAAAATGTTGGTTGCGCAGTGCCCACACATGATGAACCAGAGCGCATTAAGAATGCAACTCCTAGCTGTCTCTCGACCATTTCAGGCGGTTGGATGAAGATCCTACGTCTCCTAACCCTTCTTCTTCCTCGTCTCTGATTCTTCCCATACAGAACACCGCACGGGCCGCCGGCCGGACCACCGGCCCCCACCGCCTGTGTTCCTCCGCCACCACCACCCCAACCCCCACCCGCGTTGAGTTTTCTTCGTTCGGCGAGGCTCCACAACCACCCGAGCCCCTTCGATCGCATCGGCGAACTCCGGCGAGCTCTGAAAAATCGACTGACCCAATTTTTAAATTTAGTCTACTGTGATTTAACTAGTGTGGAATATAGAAGGGGAAAACCATAAGCATTGCGAGTATGGTGTTGAGCATGCCATGGAGGATCTGAAGGTGCAAAATGGACAAAGGCAACTTCGCAACCAAGACAAGAAATCATAGTAAAGCGGTGGCGATCTATTTTCTTGCTGCAATAAATAAGTTGAGCAGATACGAAAGAGTACCGCCCCTGGTGCGGCGCCGTGTAGGCATCTGCTGAGAATTTGACGGTGCTGTGGTAGCGATGGCTGTTGGCAGCGTGGAAGCAGATCTAGGAGGGTAGACGGTGGCGGAGAGGCGCGATGGACGAGATGGTCGTAGGAGCGGCGCCGACAAGGTGGACGACGGCGGGGATGAAGCGAGAGGACAGGATGCAAGGATCCCGGTCCGAAGTCGTGGATGAGAGAGGTCGATCTCTTGTAATGGACGACGGCATCAGGGTATCAGCTCCGGCATGGTGGAGGAGGAAGGCGGTGGATGGGGTGGCGGACGACGGCGGACGGAGGAGGGTGGGGTGGAGAGGGTGTTTTGGCGCCCACATAGTACGAATGGGGAAAAGGGAGGTAGAGAGGAAGGGGGGAACCATGTATTCACGGCGCGTTTGTCTCAAATGCGAGGAAATTTACAAATTTAGCCCCCGTTTCAAATTTCTACTACATCAGAGCAACACTAGTCGGTCGGGGATAGGACGGTAATCTCGCATACACCGAATATTTGCCGACGGGAGTTTGTTTTTGGCACCCACCGTGTATGAATATGAATCGGGGAGGGAGTCGATTTCGGCCGAGGACACAGTATGTTTTGGCGCCCACCGTGTATGAATCCGGGTGAGAGGCGGTTACGTCACGTTTGGGTGAAATTACAAACCTACCCCTATCGAAACCTATAGAAATCCAGCATATAGGCTTTGTGTGGCAGGGATAGGCAGCAGTGATTTCCATCCCGCTTCGTTCAAATTTTGCAGAGTGCACGTTTACCGTGCCAACTCAATTTGAATCCCGTTTGTATTCTATTTTTTTCGGGCAGGATCCATTTTCAATTGGAATTACATTCTATATACATCATTTATATATATATATATATATATATATATACTTTCAAAAGCACAACAAAGAATTCTGCTCCTTTATATGTATAATATGATCAACAAATACAACGATCTCGAAATCTTAAGGTTGAATTCGAAAATTTTAACCAAATTATGTTCTACTAAAATGTATGGATCACTAATATCTACATATTAAATAACATAGATGTGCGTGAATTCATATGAGTATGCATGTTTGATAGCTCAATTTTGGTTCGAGTATGGATTACATGTATCATCATCTCGAATTCAAATATTTGAATCCCTTTTTTGTTCACTCCTTTCACGCCCATCTCTCTCGCATGCATGCTCCTTCAGGTAGCTATCACTCTCTTTTCTCCAGCTCACCCGCACGCTCACTTCATGTTGCTCCTATCCTCGCAAACATGGTCTCTCGACGTCTCCCTTGAGAAGTGTCACACTCTCCCTATCATTATAAATTACACGGTTTTCATTATCTCTCACGTCTCTACTGTTCTCTGGTATCACTCGGTACTTAAGCTTTCTTTTTAACCGCCAAACACATAGTCTCCACTCGTCTTTCACTTTGTCTTTCTCTCTATGGGATTCTCTCACACACCCTATATGTCTCTACATATGACTCATACCACTAAAATTACTCTCTCTATCTCTCCTGTAGACACAACATTTGTTGCGGTCTCCTTTTCGTCTCCATCCCAGACTGACATTATTCATTTGTTTACCGATCAGACAACCCCGACTACCGTCTCCTCTCTCTCTCTCTCTCACAGACACACACGCACAACTCCTACCACTAAAATGTGAATGGAAAACGAGATTTTGTTATACCCAAACAAAAAAGGACTGGAGGGAGTGATTGCTTTGACACGGACGTGACCTCTCATAGCGCAGGCATTGAACCGGCACGCCGGCCATGAGGGCCGCACTCGCTGCAGGCCCGGCTGAGCACGCCTCCTCGCCGCGTGCAACCAGCTTAAGACTGCCCTGCCTGCCTTCATTGAATCCGCACGTGTGCCGTCAAGACGTCCTTCCGCGAGTCAGCAGGCATTTTAGAACACAAAAAAGGACTACAATATAATTAATTTACGCATGGTCTTGACTTGTTGTGCTCGCACTGGTAGCAGGAACTAGTATAGGATTTTCTTTATTTATAACTCTCCTCACATTTTTTTTGTCTATGAAGTGAATCATGGTTGTGGACATTATGTATGAATGTGCAGATATCTGTGAACATGAGTTTGACGTGGAAGTTGAACTTGGAATGTCGGGCTTGCGCGTGAACTATACCATGTCCAATGCTTCGTCTGTTATTGTTTGGAAAGTAATTGCTGTTATTACATGACCCGAAAAAAACATTTTGTGCCACATCAGTAGATGCACGGACATCACAACAGGCATGCTGACTAGATAAACATTTGAACCTAGCTATTATGAAGGAAATTTTGTATTGACAACAGTTTTAGATAGCAGGAGACGCCTCGCCTGCTCTGCCTCTGCTAGCTTATTTCTGGCTTCTTCCATCTCTTCTTTGGCTTGGGTGAAGAGAGCATCTGATTGCTCTTTTCGCTTCTTCAGGAACTCAGCTACATTCTCAAGGGCAGCTGCACGCTTTCTTTCAGCCTTTACTAATGCCACGAGGACACGAACAGCTGACGACTCCACCTGTCTTGTGTGTAATCCAGGATCATCTGGGAATTTGCACCTTGTGTCTAATCCAGCATCATTAGGGAACTGGCACCTTGTGTGTAGTCTAGCCTCATTTTGGAAACATGATCTCGAGGTTGACCATACTTCCCTCCTCGCAGGAACTGCATCCTGACATGAAGTTACTTCTTTTTTAGATCAATACTCAGAGCAACCTAGATCCATTTAGTAGAAGCCAGATAAACAGAACTCGGAGAAGTGAATTCAAAAGTAATAAATAAATAAAAACAAAGTTCAAGGTGAGAACACCCACTTCCTACATCAAGCTAAAAACGAAAGCATTAGGACGATTAAGACTCTTCTCATTACACATCGAAGAATACCACGCTTAAGAGAAACAGAAACTACAACATATACACATCGAAGAACACGAGGCTACACGGAAGTAATTGAAAGGGTGTTATTTACCAAAGCTTGTTTTACAGGTTCGGTGCAACTCCTCTTTAACTTGCCACGCTCCTTGAAGATGTCCCGAATATCCCGTGTTTGATCTTCATTGCTCCTCTGCATGTTCGCACTCGTGGTTTTAAAATCTCAACATGGCAAGAAAAATATACTACTAGTAATACTCGCGCATCTTGTGGGCAACATTAAAGCACTCGTCTGCCATGTTAGAGCATCTCAACAAGATAAACTACTCATACAAATGCATCTTGATGCGTGCAATGCATGGGCATTTTGCTAGTTCTAAAAACCTTTCCATCATTTGCCACACTACTGGTTGCAGATGAAAAACCTACCCAAGCATAGCGCGATACAGGAGCGACGCACAACTACAAGCTGATATTCTGTTGGACAATGGAGGCTATAACCAATTACTTTTACGGGAACAATAGCACCTAGGAAATTCGAAGGGTAGGTATGAACAAAATTGGAACTGCACATGTACTGCTAAGTGATTCAATACACACATTACCAATCTAGGAGGAGAACGATGGTCGCGGCGGCCTCTGTGAGTCATGGTCGGCAACGGGAGTCAGTTCATTGTCCATGACGGTGGTACTTCTGCGCTTGGCGTCGGCTTCCGAGAAGCAGATACAAGACCGTGGAAGACGATGCCGGGGAAGAGGCTCCGTGTACGACGACGACGGTGGACCGACTCCAGTGCGGCGTACGAGGTCGTCGATTAGGCAGATGCGCTGCGGTGGATGAGTGCGCCTATGTAAAGGGGAGGATCACGAAGGCTGCGGTGCCGTGGAGAAGTCTATTTTGCGGTGGGGATAGAAATTGGGGAGTATTCAGGTGTACTACTTTGGGTGCCGGGGTGGGGTTGGCTGGGTAGGGTGAACCTGAAGTTACGAAAATAGCCCCCCTACCAAGCGTCATCCGTAGGCCTGTTCTGAAGGCTATGATGGTAACTTCCCACTGCTCGAATCAGGGTCACGGGAGATTTTCCCGCCGACCTCAAAATTTTGTGACACTGGACTCCCCGTGTGGCGTGTTGAGTGATTCGGCTAAGCAAGTAGCGAGTAGTAGTAGTAAACTCTGCATATTAGGTTTGACCAAAGTCAAACTTCCTAAAGTTTGACCAAGTTTATAGAAAAATATAAACATTTACCATAACAAATATGTATGATGTGAAAGTACATTCAATAATGAATGTAATGGTATTTATTTGTTATTGTATATGTTAATATTTTTTGTTATAAGCTTTCTGAGAGTTTACAAAACTTGACTTTGACCAATGCTAATACGCGGACTTAAATAAAAACGGAGGGAGTACACATTTGTTTTCTTAGTTTGTAGTGAACTAATCATTTGTTGAAATTGTGAAATAAATATATTAGGCTATTGACTTCGAATGTAATGGTCTATACAATTCAATAGTTACAATGATTGTCGAATCCCAAGATGTATACAAGGTCTATGGTACTTCACAACATGCTCAAACTCACATAATCCCAGTCAAATGAGAATCTAAATGCATTTCATAGTTATTACTTTGTAGGATGCAACAAGAACAACCATAACTCTACATCAACCATTATGGAAGCAACATTTTGACATATCCCAATGTGTGAATGAAACGTGCAGAGAGAGCTTTTGAAGATGGAGCAGATAGGGAGGGAAAGATTGTATGTATGTGGACAAGAGAGTAGGAGACAAACCTAACGAGATAGAGAGAGATAGAGAGAGAAAGAGAGAGGAAGAAGTTAGGTCTGTGAGAAAGATGCATACATGTAATATACATGAGATGCGTGTGCATCTGGATTCTGTATACGTGGAAGGACAAGAGACAACATGTTCGATGAGAGCAGGAAAAACATGGACGAGAGGGGAAGGATCTCGTGGGTTGAGGGATTGACAATTTTGTGCGGGGGAGAGAGGGATTGGTAATTTTGTGCAAGAGAGAGAGGGTGGGGGGAGGAGTCAGTCAGCCGTCGTCACATCACCCTGCTTCCAAATGACCCCGCATTCTCTAGCGCGGTGTGGTCGCTGTCTTCGATCTGCTCGTTGCCCTCTTTGAAGATTGAGGTGTTGTGCATGCTGGGGTGCAAAGAAGCACAAGCAAGAGTGGTCGCCGTATAACCTTGGATGGGGATGAATTGTGTGCTCGGGGGAATGTGTGTGTGTGTTGTGCTGTGTGTGTCTCTCTCGCTCTCTCTATGTGTGTGTGTGTGTCAGATATTGAGAGAAAACAAACCTAAGGAGAGAAATGGGTATTCACGAAGAGATTGTGTGGGCCTTGAGGTGGGCAGGGGCCGGGTGAGGGTGTCAAAATGTGCGCGTTGATGCATGTGTTGCATGCGACCGTGCGAGGGACGGACGAATCGAGAGAGATGGTTGTTGTGTTACGGATGCTCCTCTCTCTCTGTCTCTCTCTCTCCCTCTCTCTCTCCCTCTCTCTCTATCTCTCTCTCTCTCAGACACACACAAGTAAACTAGAAGACCGTTCTCTCATGTATACACAACATATCGGCATCTGTCTATGTCTCACTCATGCATGATCATTTGCACATTCACACCTCTCTATGTCTGTATCACACGCACACCGTCTCCACATTGCCCTTCCGCCACAACACACATATGGACACATACACACGTTCTCTCTCAGTCACACACACAAAATCAGTATTAAAAAAACTAGGGCGCACCTAAAATGTCCAAATCCAAATAAACACGAACTGGAGCTAAATTCAAATATATGGAAATATTGCAGCGTCAAGAACTTTCACAGGAAAAAAAGTTGAGTAATATTCGAGGATTGTTTTCACACACACAAAAAGGTTCGGTGGATGTCCTTCGAGCGCGACACGGTGACGCACCGTTCGATCGATCGCACGGCCGGGGTTCACGCGCTTGCACAGGATTCCGTATCGTGGCCATGGTACTAAGGCTGGTCACAATGGGCAAGAACATAAGCTAGTAACTAATAAAAGCGCTGCCTAAGTCTAATGTTTACGTGTACTAGTATGGTTTTCTTTTAAGTTTGACCAACCTTATATATAAAACTAAAGTAAGCTCCCACACGCGCACTCATCAATATGCCGCCGCCGCCGTTGCGCATGCCGGCGCCCGCTTGCTCCGGCCAACAATTTCTCGCCCATCATCGCCGTGTCGCCGCCATCCCTGTGCCATGAAGCCGAAGGCTCGCCCGCTCACGTCGTCTACAGTCCCTCCTCGTGATGCCGCCGCGCTGCCAAGCATGCGAGCAGCTGGTGGAGCCGCGTCTATGCACGCAATGTACGAAGAGGAGGACGAGCGCGTGCTCCAGCACGCCGGAGAGGAGGAACTAGCATGTCATTGTCGTCTCCGCCCGCGCGTAGGAGGCGCGCATGGTGGCTGTCGCGGCGGAAGCCGGTCGCACGCACGTCGAGCCGCAAACCGGGTGCGGATGCGGAATCTACCTTCGAGACCTTGAATCCCACGTGGATCCTGCAATTCGAAGGAGCAATTTGGGTCAGTCGACTCATGTGAGCCGTTTGATGCAACATGGATGGCTAGAAGGGCTAATTCCACCTCTTCTACCGTCTTCTCCCTTCGATCCGTCGAACGTCTTTCACAAATCGACTGACCCAAATTATAGTACTAGTATGAACGTATTAAGTACAGTAGGAACACGGAGATACGAGCAGTAGTACCAACTGCAAGAAGAACAGTAGTAAGACATAGGGGCTGTTTGGATTGTGACTACCTTTGCCATATGTTGCCACATGATTTTTGCCACATTTGTCACACTTGCCTTACTTGAGTTGCTCAAATTGTTAGCCATACTTTGGCTTGCCTAAGGGAATCTTGCCACACTTTTTGTGTCTATGACATGCGGGGTTCACTGCTCATAAAAAATTCCTTGTCTCAAGTGTGGCTAGAAACAAACACCTACCTAACTTGGTCAAACTTGCCTAAGGTTAGGTGTGGCAAAGTGTGGCAATGTGTGGCTAGGAACCAAACAGCCCCATAGTACTAGTACTACTGTACGTACTAAAGAGTTCAAATAACGAGAAAGAACATAAACATATAGTTCTGCTGGGGCCTCGGCACAACACACCCTTGAAAATAAACTAATAAGCAACTAGTCCGCTTGACACTACAGTAGAACCAGCATGAGCGATGACACTGCCACCTACTTGGAGTCCGAGTCCACGTCCTCGACTTCGTCCTCGACCCTCTTCCTCTTCCTCTTCGCCGACGCTTCTTTGCTTGAACCGGACACTAGGCTCTGCTTCTTCATGCAACCCTTGTAGATATTTAAACAAAGGTAGGCATCCATTGCTGCGTACAAGATGTGATTTTCATCTAATGTCTTCGACTCCCATGCATGATGAAACTCGTGATGAGGTTTCTTCAGTTTAGCGTACGAAGGATCAATCATGGCTGCTGCCAGGGTCAGCATTGAAGGTTGAGAGGAGGACACCAGGCTTGCCTTCTGGAGATCGAAGGGCTGGCCTACAACGAGACCTATCCGATGCAGGACGTCACTGTCGTTCTTAAAGCCTATAGTAACGAATTTCACTCTTTTGTCCTTGAGGAAGTTCTTAAAATCCTGGCACTCAACGTCGGCATGGCATATGTGGTAGACCAAGCAAACGTTATGTACGCAAACCTGGATCACGGCGGGCTTCTTCCTCTCTTCGTCCTTTAGATCCTTCTCTCGTCCCAGGATTGTGGTGTACTCAACATCTAGCCCAGCGACCCACTCATCCGTTGAACTGTTGAACATGCGTAGGAAGCGAGCAAGCCATGCTTTCACCGTCTTGGATCCACGTGTGTAGATGATGATGAACTGATCGCCGGTGATGGCTCTAACCTGGTACTCAGCGGCGACCATGGAGATTTGGGAGGCCATGGATTTTGGAGGAGGGTTAGGAGAAGTTGAACTGTTGTACCTCGCAAAAAAGACTGGGAGCAAACTAATGTGAAAGGACGGGACGACTGGGAGCGAACTGTTGTAAGGTAGAAGACGGGGATGAGTAGGGCGTGCGAACGGCGTGGGGTTGCTGGCTTGCCCGGTGGATAAACAGCTGCAAGCCCCCAAAGAGTTCTCGAGAACTATGCGGGACCCACTAGATGTCATGTCTACTAGACCCATATCGTAGGCCTGACGGTATAGCTTCTGCCTGTTTGCACGCCATGCCGGCGTGTGGGTGTAACTTCACTTAATTCCGTCAAACGTCGCGCCTCCCACGAACTTTGCCTCCCTCGCGCGGCCGCGCCCTTTGAGACTTCGGCCGGCTATAAATGAGCAATTTTTTTGCCTTTTTTTAGACAAGCAACTTTTTTTGCCTACTCCACATGCATGATACTCCCTCTGGTCCTTTTTACTCCCGTCAACCGTTTGCAAAGTGTTTGACCAAATTTATACTTTTTTAACACCACCTTATATTAATTAACTAGCCACACCAGTACACTCATTCAATACAATATTCACCACACAGGGCGGTACGTTATTTAAAGAATACCATCTAATCTATTGTCAAAGCTATACTTAGCGATTAAGTGTGCCACCTTATTGGCCGAATGGCTAATCTTTGACAATTGAAGATTGTTGATCAACTTCGAGATGCTCAACGCTTTCATCTTCAGGTCACGCATAGTAGACCTGTCAACGCTTTGACAGACATCAATGAAATCCCACGACCAAATTTATACTAAAAATATCAATATCTAGAATACTCCCAAAACACTTAGACTAGACACAGTGGGAGTAACTTCAGCGGTAACATCGAGTCCAACTCAGCAAATTTGCTTATATGGCAACGAGTTAATGAAGAGAGAGGTAATTGTAGTAACTTAGCTAGTTACTATAACATCACATGTCCCAATGCAATATGAGTCTATAACCTAATAAATGAATCTTTGCATGTTACCACACTTAAGTTACTACCCACTATGAAGGTAGTAACATAGTCTAGGGATATGTGTATGTTACTAGTGTATGTTACTAGTGTATGTTACTAGTGTATGTTACTATCCATTGTGGCTAGTCTTAGGCGCGGTGCATTAACTTCTACCTCGTTTCTTGTTTCTTGACATATCAACCAATAGGAGATGTGTTTCCCGCAAAAAAAACAATAGGAGATGTGGGTGTGCATGCTTTTAATGACTAGAGACTACCAAACACGACATGCAGTAGTTAGTTCATTGCATGCAATGCTATTAATTAGCAAATAAACATTAAGATCTCTCGTTTTCCCCTCCTCCTTGGTCACAGTGCACAATCTAAGATGACTTGCTCACCTAGACGGAGGGAGTACTGATTATAAACATTAAGATCTCTCGTTTTCCCCTCCTCCTTGGTCACAGTGCACAATCTAAGATGACTTGCTCACCTAGACGGAGGGAGTACTGATTATACTGAGTACTCAACTAGTACTAGTATAAGAACTACATTTTATAATGAGTGTAAAAATATTGATTTGACATTGTGAATGTTGACACATTGTGGAATAGTTTTTGAAGTCTGCAAAAGTACTCAACTAGTGTTGTCGTTCTCCACAAAAAATGTGTTTACCAATGCATGCATGAACTCTAGTTACTCTAACCCCCCTCTCTTCTTTAATTCTTTGCCACATCAGCATGTTTGCTATTCCCGTGTGCATGATACCAGCTAAGATACCACCATTATGGCCAGCCTTAATCATCGCATGCAATAATTTAGTGCACCTTGAAATATGAACATGTGTGGGGCGTGTTTTTTTAATGACTTGAGACTATACCTAGCCCGACATGTAAGATGACTTATTATGCACCGTTCCCCATACCTGCAGGAAGCCCGTTCGTCTCCAATTTTTTTCCTCTCCATGTGTGAAACAATATGCCTGCCAAACTCTCATTCTCCCTCCGGCGGTCCCACCACTCCACCCCGTGTGAAAAAATCTGCATGCATGACTCTCCTCCCCCCACGCTCGTCCAATCCGTTGTGACCAGCAATATTTCCACCCCTTCGCTCCGCCGTAATTTACTCCAACAAATATGCCCACGTAGCTATTACTTAACTGCAGGTGCATTCGGACACTGACATATGGGCCCAACAAGGGTCTGGCCCACACGCCAGTGACGCAACTGGACCGGCAGTTAAGTCAGTGTAGCTCAGTCCATATCTTACGTAGGTGTGCCATTGCTCGCTATAAATACTGCGCCTCCCACGACATCGCTATCACCTCCCCCTCATGTTCACGTTCATCGCTATCTCCTCCCCCTCCCTCTCACGTCGACCACTATGGCATCGCCCCTCCCAAGCCCTAGGAGCCCCTCGCTGCACCGCGCGGACGGTCAGGCGTCGCCGTTCTGTTCCTCGCCGCCACTAGTCGAGGAGGATGCGTCGTTGTTCCGCTCCTCGCCGCTACGCGACGCGTCGCTGTTCCATTCCTCGCCGCCACTTGTCGAGAAGGACGCGTCGGCGTTCCGCTCCTCGCCGCGACGTGTCGAGGTGGACGCGTCGGCGTTCCCAATCTCGCCAGCACGCGCTTGAGGACGCGTCGGCTCTCCGTTACGAGGAGAACGCCGCGCCGCCCGCCGAGCCCCCCCAGCCTTGAGGAGCTTTGGAAAGAAATGGATGTCGCCTTGTGGGAGGGTTTGCCTCCATCAGAGCGCGCCAAAATAGAGGCAGAGAAGAAGGCCGAGGAAGAGAAGCGCACCGCGGTACAAGCTGTCTGGGAGGCCTATGTCATGTCCAAGAGAGTCAGGCAATTGGCTCTTTGGCAGAAGGCTCATGCGAGGGCCGTGAGGGTGGCGGAGGACGCCCGTGCCGACGCCCTAAGTACAGTCGGGCCCAAGCGCCTCATCTACGCTTGGCGGTACGTGGACCGGATGCACGCTTCCAGCAAGGAGGAGTACCTGTTGGCGCCGGATCACCACACCGGTGAGATCGCGCTCGCCCGCCGGCAAGCCACCAATCAGCACCTCGCGAGTTGCAAGGCTAAGGAAGAGGCGTTGTGTCGGCGCGCTGGGAAACGGCCGCGCACCAGGGCACTCGTGGCGTGCCACAAGCGCTCCTGCGAGCGCCGTGGCTTTTAGGAGGAGTATAATTTTTGTTTCGTAAGGCGATCTCATTAGTTTTGGGATGCAAATGATAAATCCTGAACGTTCAGGAGTTTTTAGCGTCCTTAATTAAGTATGTAAAAGGGAAAGTTTGGAAACCTTGTGTATTCATATGCATTTTGCAAGTACGTGCATATAGCACAAACTTTACTATATACTATCGCAGGAAAAGAATTCTACGAGACCAGGTCTCACGCGAGACCCATCCTGATGGATGACACGTGGCATTCACAAATCAAAAAGCATCCCCCACCCCCACTTAAAAGCCACGTGTCATCCATCAGGACGGGTCTCACCTGCTAACCGTGAGATCTGGTCTCATGTACGAGTAATTTTTTTCCACTATCGCACTACACGTCTCTCTCGATATATGCTTGCAGACTATGCTACTCCCTCCGTCCAGGTCAATAAGTCATCTTCGGTTGTGCACTGTGACCAAGAAGGAGGGAAGACTTGTACACCTAGACGGAAGGAGTACTACTATTACTTATGTATGTGCAAATGCACGTTTTAACATTATGATGCGGTTTTTGTAAAAGTAGAAAAATAGCACTAGTCAAGCTTGTGAAATGATTCAATGCAAACAAAAGCAAAAATGCTCGTTTGATTGTTTACTTTTAGCTTCCTTCTCTGTGGTTATTTCTCTGTCGTACTTTGTACGGAGTATCTCACTGGTTGGAAAGGCATGCAAATTCCCAAACCGCTTCCTACACCCTGTATTTCACTGGTTGCCGGCGTTGACGTTGTCGCCCATGTCATCAAGGATGAGGTTGCCGAGGTCGGGGAAGAAGTCGTCGTTTGCAACTAATCATGTGGACTAGCATAGTAGTAGGATACAGAGTAGAAACATGAATTTTACCACGATTTCGAACAGGAAGGACAGAAACACATACGGTGCAACGGGAGCTGCACCGTTGGCGTTGAGGTTGTCGCCCATGTCCAAACACCATGTAGACACGGTCTTTGAGCATGGTTTGTAGTTGTTCCACGCTCAGGCATTGAAGTTTGTAACTATTTAAGATTAGAATATACTACTCCTCCGGTGCTAGTAGTAGAGTAGAGTCCTACTCTACTACTCTACTCAAGCAAGTTAGGGCATAGCATTGTAGGGAGTACCAGTACTGTGATCACTCAAGCAAGTTGTCTGGCATCGACATGACCCTACACTGCTGGTATGTGTCTCGTAAGTCAAGCGGCGTGCTGTAGTCATCATCACCTGTCCACTTCCTGCAGCACATATTCGCTTCTCCATCTTTGTCCGCACATAATCTCATCCAATCTTCCATCCCCGCTAAGGCGCCTCCCCCCTCGTCCGAAACCCAAGCACTAACAATGGCAGAACCTTGCAGCGTCCGCCGAAAGAGTGGCTGGAATTCTCTCCCCACAGAGGTAATCAAGCTCATTGTTTCGCGTGTGGACAATCTCAGTACCATGCCGCTCGCCGCGTGCTCGTCGGGGCTGTACCGTTTACTCAAAGCCCTCAGGCCGGATCTTTTTAAGCCAGCTCCTTGCTTGCTTGCCGCTTGGTCTTTAGAAATGGCGTGTCACACAACATAACGATCATAGGGTGGCGAGCATCAACCCCCTTGACTGTGATCCGATCCCCGTCAGCCTCAACTACATTAACGGTATGTACTGGGTCGGCATGAACACGTCTTGGATGGTGCTCGTCGACGGTCGTGACAGCTGGATGCTCGTGGAGGTCTACACCCGGTGATTGATCCCCCTTCCTTCTATTAACACTGCACTGCTTTGGTATCGCAGCCCAGAATACTCGGAATCTTACAGTAGCCAACATGATACCAAGTTTGATTTGCTCAAGGTTGTAATCTACCAAGTGCCCACAAGATCTGCGAATTATAAAGACTTCAGGCTAATTGCGTTCTTCAACCGCGGTCTCGCCTATCTGACAGGTCACTGCGGTAAGTGGATAAATCTGCACGTCCATCGCAGGATCATACATCCTCCATGGTTCTCTGATGCCATTGAACACAAGGGCTTCATTTATGCTGTCGACTCCTTCTATGGCTGGACGTATTGCTGGCCTACTCCAGTCATCGCTACAAACGGCTGTTATAGCAGTATGTTACTTTCCTATGATATCATGATGGCTTGCTTATATTACTGTCAACATTTGCTGAAAAATATTCATGCTCATAACATGTTGTTCTTAAGATTGACTAAACCAAGAGCCCTTTTTTATTTGACTCCAACTTGATATGATGTTGTAGGCCGCCTGGTGTCCCTACCCTTCCTAATCCCAGAACCTTTCAAAGAAAAGCGGCATGGCAGTTGCAGGTGGTTCCTGGCTTGATCAGACAACGGCGAAAGATTGATGATCGTTCGCACGTATCGGACGTGTTGTTTCGCGGAATACAATCACAGTCACTGCGAAGTCTTTGAGCAGGATCCCAGCTTCTCTGGGCCTTCAGGAATTTTTGACTGGAGGCTGGTAAGTAGCCTTGGTACACGCTCTCTGTTTATCGGACTGAATTATCCAATTAACCAAGAGATAACCAACGACAAGGATCATGATGGCAGCGCGATTTCGTTCATCAGGAAAAACTGTGTGTACACAGCGTACCATGCGTCTCTGCATGCACCATACCCTGATATGTGCCGCCACGCTCTATAGCCCAAAGTAGGAGAGAGGGTCGCAAGTATCAGACTTCGACCTGCTGGCTGGAGTTTCCCCCGTCAGGCACCCATCTGGTTCAAGCCGTCAGCCAATCTCCACAGCTTAGTAAATAGTAACGTCTAACTGAGGAGTTAGTTCGATGTGTACACTTGGTGTAGTAGGATCTTTATTTAGTTTGATGCATACACTTGTTCTTTTTTGGTAGCCCTTTTGTAATGATGGCTGATGTTTGGTCTGGAAGAGAGAGCTGCGTCTTCACTCTTCTGGCCTGCTTACTGCTTTTGTTGCACCCCCAGCCCTGGCTACTGCTGCTACTGTTTTCAATGTACAATCAGTAGTATATTTCGTCTGTTGGTTGTAAATGTGTTGTTAGACCGGCAAACACAATGTTTTGGAAGTCGTTGCATGGTTCGATCCTTTAGTGCCCCGTACCGCACGTAGCGCATACTATTTATCGTATGGAACACTTTTTTTTGAAACTCGGAACACATTTTCCACTTGTTGATAACATGCAGCCCACTGATGAAGTCCCAATAGATAAGCCCATAATTAACTGGAAGGGAGGCTCTCACATGAATCCGGCCCAGGTACATGCTCATGGTCCCCTAAACATAAATAAGTAAATAAATAAATAAATAAAGCTAAATGCTCATGCACCAGTTCTTTGGGAAAATAGGTAGCCCAGTATTTCTTTTTGAAGAATACCCAAGCTAGGCCTATTTGTTTTCTTCGAATTACTGGGTTGCAAATCTTTCAAGACGAGGAGGGATGCATTCCGGCCTGGCTTAAGAGTATGGTCAATGTTTGTTAAAAGTAATATCAAAAGGGGTTGAAAATTCCAAAAAAATTATAGCAAATGGGATATAAGTTTCTTTTTTTTGTTTTTGTTCTTCACTGATATCTTATACATATTTCATTGGATTTAACATGACATAGTACTAATTTATTTTTAAATTTGTTTTAGTATGGCTAATAATTTTTGGATTAAGAATATTTTGTTCCCCAGCAAAAAATTGCGAATTTTCAAAATTTCCCACATATTTAGTTAAGTTGACCCTGGTACTGACCAGAAAATGGCCAGCAATTCTAAAAATGGAAAACGGGCTGCAATAAATTCCATATGAATTAGAAAATGAGTAAAAATTATAAAAATAATAGCAAATGGGCTATACACGCTACAGATTTCGAGGCTGACTTGTTTACGCAAGGCTTTGTCAGTGAACACACGATTCTAGCAGCAGTTAGTTTTGGATGTCCATCCAACAGCCGACGTGCTTCTTTAATCTCTGATCTTCCTGCTCCAGCCGCCTAAACTAGCGCCGGCGGGACTGCCTGCTCCCTCCTCTTGTGGCCCGCTGTGATGCCGCGCAGGCTTCCCCGGCCCACCCTACTCCCTCCGCTGGCCTGGCCGCACGCAATCAACTGCCTCCTTATTACGCAAAAAAATGATTCCTCCCACTGACATCTGGGGCGCACCGGTTGGGAGGCTAACCTGTGGGCCTACTAAGTTGACGCGTACGCAGGGCTTGTCAACTTAGTCAACTAATGATTCTAGCAGCAGTAACCGTTGGATTTGAATCGAACGGTCCTGCTGCTTCTTCAATCGCCGCTCTTCTTGCACCAGCCGCCCAAACCAGCGTCGGGGAGACCGCCTGCTCCTGCCTCCAGTGGCCGGCTATGCTGCCGATGAGGCCTCATCGCCCCCTACTACTCCCACCGCTAGCCAGGCCCTGCGGCAACGGCAGCCTCACACCGCAGCCGAACCAGTGAACCCTTGTACTCCTCTCCGCGTGGGCATCCAATGTCGCGTCTTCCCCGGCTCCGTGTGGTCCCCTTCCTAGGCCTCACCGTCATCCACCGCCTTGGTGCTCTCGGCGCGGCGTGGTCAACGTGGTCAATGACATTCCATCGGAAGAGTACTGTACGTGGAGAGGCTGACAGCTGGGTCCACGGCCACAGCCCAGTTTTTTTGTGATTTGCCAAGTAAGTCGCTTTGTCAGGCCTGTTGGACTGCAAATCTTTCAAGATGAGGAGAGCTTTCATTCGGCTGGCCGAGAAAATGGCCCATCAGTAATGAGAAATGGGCTGTACATTTTTAAAACACATCAAACCGACAATTAGTTTCAAATATGTTTTCTTCATTTCGAGATTTGAAATTACATTAATTTTTATGCGTGGAGAATTTGTTGAATTTTATATTGATAATACATTTATTTTTAAAATCAGTTTGAATGTGAGTCGAAATTTTAGTATTAAAAACAGTTCGAACTGCACCGAAATATGCAAAATTTCGTATAATTTTTTAACCGTGACCACAATATGGGCTGTAATGCTAACAAAAAGAATATGAGATCCAAAAAAACATTAATAATTAGCAAATGGGCTGTAAATTATTAGAAATAAAGGCAGATGGGCTGTATGCTGTTTTCCACAGACTTGAGGCTTTCCTAAAAAAAGGGTTGACGCACAAGCAGTGACTATTGGATGGCCATCCAACGGCCGTCGTGCTTCTTCAATCTCTGCTCTTCCTGCTCCAGCCGCTCAAACAGGCGCCGGCGGGACTGCCTGCTCCCTCCTCCCCGCGGCCGGCTCTGCTGTCGCGCAGGCCTCACTGCCCCACCGTACTCCCATCGCTGGCCTAGCCATCCCTCTACTCACCCACACCTACTGTTATTCTCCAGCAACGGCAGACGAACCAGTAAACCCTCGTACATTCGTACTCCCCTCCGCGTGGGAAACAACTGCCGAGTCTTCCCTGCCTCCGTGTCGTTCCCTTCCTAGGCCTCGCCGTCGTCCACCGCCCTGGTGCTCTCGGCGCGGCCTGGTCAACGTGGTCAATGACCGACATGCATCTGAAGTGGCCTTTACGTGGAGAGGCCGACAGCTGGGTCCACGGCCGCACGCAAGGAAATGCCTCCTTATTACACGCAAAATAATGATTCCTCCACCTAACATCAGGGACCCACCGAAAGGGCCTCTATATTTCACGAAAAAAACTTTACCGCCACTGACATCTCGGACCCACCAGCTATATCTTCACACGCAAGGAAGTGCCTCCTTATTACGCACAAAAAAATGAATACTCCCCCTATTAGCTGGGACCCAGTATAGTGGCAGGATGACTTGTGGGCCTACTAAGTTGACGGAGATGGAGGGCTTTGTCAACTTAGTCAATATGCACGATTCTAGCTCCATTGACCGTACGATATCCATCCAACGGCTGTAGTGCTTCTTCAACCTCTGGCCTTCTTGCTCCAGCCGCCCAAACCAGCACCGGTCGTGCCTCGTGCTCCTGCCTCCTGTGGCCGGCTGCGATGTGGCGGAGGCCTCACCGCCCCCTACTACTCTCACCGCTGGTCAGGCCATCCCTCTACTTACCCACACCCCCTGTTATTCTGCGGCGATGGCAGCCTCACACCGCAGCAAACCAGTGAACCCTCGTACTCCTCTATGCGTGGGCATCCACTGCCGCGTCTTCCCCGGCTCCGTGTCGTCCCCTTCCTAGGCCTCGCCGTCGTCCACCGCCCTGGTGCTCTCGGCACGGCGTGGTCAACGTGGTCAAGGAACGGCTTCCATCAGACATGGACTGTACGTGGAGAGGCTGACAGCTGGGTCCACGGCCGCAGCAAGGAAGTGCCTCCTTATTACGTGCAAAATAATTATTCATCCACCTGACAGCGAGACCCGCCGGACGGGCCACCATATTTTGCCAAAAAAATGTTTCCCCCTAACTGCTGGGACCCACCAGCTACATCTTCGCACGCAAGGAAGTGCGTCCGGGCAAAAAAAACGACTCGCCCCCTGACTGCTGGGACCCACCAGCTACATCTTCGCAGGCAAGGAAGTGCCTGACAGTCGGGACCCACCTGGTCGAAGCGTACGTAGCGTTGTCATTCTGGTCGCGAACGTGTACGTACATACTGGTCAATGTAGAGGCGCGCACGTGTCGTAGTAGAGGTGTGCACATGTCGTAGTAGAGGCGCGCACGTAGCATTTACACGTACGTACAACGGCCAGGGTGCAAGAAAGAAAATACGGCCACGTATGTGTACATACAGGCAGGGTCTCGAACACCTACTCGCGCATACGTACGGCCAGGGCTCGTGTACATGGCTGGGTCGGAACGGAGAAACAACGTCGTTGTCGTGTTCATGGGGAGGCAACGGAATGAGTCATGTTCATCGGGAGGGCTTGGATGGAACAGGCGATGGAAACGAGGCCTGGCGTACCACAGAACGGAGGAAACGGGCTTTTATCGACCGACAACGTTCGAAACGGGATCCTGTTCATCGGGAAGGGTCTGGCGTACCGCAAAACGGAGGAAACAGACCTCCTACGGTCGAAACGGGGGTCCTGTTGATCGGGAGGGGTGTGGCGTACCGCAAAACGGACGAAACGGACTTGTGTTGGAGTGCTATGGTCGAAACGGGGGTCCTATTCATCGGGAGGGGTGTGGCGCACCGCAAAACGGGACTCCACGGGATACTGTTCATCTCCACCGTCGACCCCCTCCAGCCTCCACGAGCTACATTTCATCCACCGTCGACCTCCTCCAGCCTCCACCTGCGACTGTTCATCCACGGGCTCCTGTTCATCCAGCCTCCACCGTGCGCTACTCCACCGGCTACTGTTCAACCACCCCTCCACCGTCTACTGTTCATCCAACCCTCCACACCACGGGGTCCTGTTCAACCACCCCTCCAAGGGCACCCCTCCACCGTCTATTGTTCATCCAGCCCTCCACACCACGGGGTCCTGTTCAACCACCCCTCCATCGTGTACTGTTCATCCAG
>NC_041386.1:145648380-145652257 GCF_002162155.2 Triticum dicoccoides
GTTCAACCACCCCTCCACTGTGTACTGTTCATCCAGCCCTCCACACCACGGGGTCTTGTTCATCCACCCCTCCATGGGCACCCCTCCACCGTCTACTATTCATCCAGCCCTCCACCACACCACGGGGTCCTGTTCATCCAGAGGCAACGCCACCGCTCACTGTTCATCCAAACCCCCTGCAATGCTCACTGTTCATCCCATCGATCGGCTTCAGTTAGCAGCAGTAGCAAAGGAATCGCTCGATCGGGTTCAGTTAACAGCCATCAATCGATCGCTCGGGTTCACTAATGTGTAGCCTGTAGTGCAATCGCTCGGGTTCAGTTAGAGCCCAACGCCTCACTCGGGTTCAGTTAGAGCCAACGCCTCACACACACGCACGTACGTGTACGAGATAAACGCGCATCGCTCGACCCCCGACCTCCCACCGTAACCGGGAACTCCCCGAAATTTTCCTCCCCCTCGCTTCTACCACGGTATTTTCCGTCATGGACGGCCCAAAGAATGTCATGCAGCTGCGTCTCCGGCCTGCCCAGGACGAAAAGCCCATTTTCTGTCATGGTTTTTTGTCATAGAAGTAGGAGCCCACCACATCTATGATGATACCGGGTTTTGTCACAATTATCGTCATAGAAGTGTCATATGTATGACAGAAAAAAAATTCGTTCGGCCAAAAATGTCATGGATGTGTCTTTTTTTGTAGTGATCATACTACATCACAATCATTTTAACGCAATGTTGACATCCAAGATAAATCATTATCCAATCCTAGCTACTTATGCATGGCATGAGAAACTATAATCTCTAATTGTCATTGCAAACATGTTTGATCATAATAGGCTGAATCATGCATACTAGGTTAAACATATTTACAAAAATAGAACAAGCTGAGTTCATACTCGTTTCTCTCTGCCACGACCAGTTCATCAAATATCGTCATTATTGCCTTTCACTTGCACGACCGAACGATATGAAAATAATAATAGTGCAAGAGTGCCGTGTATTAAGCTGGAATCTACAAACATTTTATTCAAAAGGAGAAGACAATGTAATATGGGCTCTCCGTTAGATCAACAATAATGCATATGACAGCCACTCAACATTTTCATCATGGTCTTCTCGGTATGACTCAAAAGAAAGAAAAAGAAATTCAGAGAAACACACTACTAGGGAAAAGCCTAGCAGCATCACGGGTTTTAGGCCTATCAGTAGCGCGGGATGGAGCACTACTGGTACGACGCTATAGCTAAAGGTTAGCAATAGCGTGGGTGAACCCATGCTACTGCTATATCGACTTAGTAGTAGCATTTTCTCCAAACAACGCTACTGGTAACTACTAGTAGCGTTTCTCCCAGCACGCGCTACTACTATTATTTCATATTTTATTTCTTTTTTATTTCATGTTTTATTCATACACCTTTATACAAGTTTTCATACAGCAGCATACACCTCTATACAAGTTTTCATATAGCAGCAATTTAGAGATTGTTTTTACATCATAATGAGTTATTACATCACTGGACGAAAGAACCGTGGAATAGTTTCAAGTGGATGGACATCCATTTGAAACTAATCCGTGGTTCTTTCACCCAATGATATAATAAATATCATCATCATCATCAACATCATATCATTAACAACTTATCATCATAATACATCATTGTCATATAACACCTCCTCATGATCATTGTTTTCATCAATGAGACATCACATAGCAATTTGGTCACTAGTCATAATCACAACTACTCCTCATCATCAACTCTAACACATTGTACCACGTAATAAATATTGTACCTCATAGGACCTACTACATTCTCTTAGGACCTACTATATTCTCTTAGGTAAAATAGCATAAAACAAGATAGCCCCTGACTCTCCATTATGGAGAATGGAGATTATCCTGTCTCCAATTCTTGCCTTTCGCACAATGTTGCTTCCAAGTAGCTCCTTACGACCGTCCATACATTTTTTCCATTCTATGATTTTCATGTCTCCACCTCTTTTAGAAATCCGATATGGACAGGTGAGATTCGTAGGATGACCTGGCTGTATGTTCAAAACATTAAGGCGACCTTTCTGATGCATCAGATAAGGCACACAATCATCCGGGATTTTCTGTTGAAAAACATAGTAATAACTTCGTAGTTAGCAATGCAGTTAAGTTTTAAAAGAATTTATGCAAAAGATGCACGGATGTCATAATAGTAAAAAAATCTAACCATGGCATCTACATGGATGTTACCGTAGTTCAACACGTGCACTAGTGGCATGTATTGACCATAATGTGGAGGAGTTTTATTATAGATATTGTAATTCTCAAGATCAGTACAAAATGCGACCATATGAGTTTTCTCCTGATAAGTTAACTCAGAGCCACGGTGTAGTAGGTTCTGTCTACCATGTTCCGCACATTGTTTGAAAAATTAAAATAAGCTGTCAACTATTTTGAAATGAACAATATAAATTAGTTAATAACTATGTTTGAGAAACTCACATAGCGGTGGAATTGGAAGCGTATCAACAAGGAACCAAATGTCCAAATTGTCTTGGTCGATGTCAGGATCATCAAGATCCATGGTGACGAACATACCCTCTTGAAAATCATACATCTTGCAAAGTGCTTCCCAACCCGAGCAACCAAAATGGGATACACTCTCAGAATTGTATAGATTTACCTCAAAATCCATACCATGATGGGTCCTTAGGTTAATTTTCTTTGTTTCATTCCTCTCATGATCTTCAAAACCCATCCTCTCCAAGAAATAGCATCTTGCATGGCAAGGGATAAGCTAGTCGAAATGTAAAAGACAAAAATTACACATTAAAGTAGTAGAAGTCGAGCTTAATTATGAAAAAACACGTTGTGTCGTAGCTTACCGTATCACAATCGAAGGCCTCCTCAAGGTTAATGCTGATGCGCTGACCTTCGTCCAGGTGAGGCCTGTCGCAGAAACCCTGGTCGTCGTGGAACCAGGAGCACTCCCCCGGGAGACTTTCGTTGTCCGAGTACGTCATTTTCTATGTCCATAATTCAAATATTAAACTTGTACAATTAAATATATGTACTAAACGAGTACGACATTACACCCCACGACAACAGTCAGGATTCTTCAGCCTCGACAGACTTAAAGTCAACCTGAAATATCGTTTAATTATCTTTCTAGAAAATCCAGGTCACTCAACATTTCCTACATATTCTAGCACAAGTCATGCCAAAATCCACGGAAAATTCTGGCACGACCTTTGCTAAAACAAGACATATCGAGCGCCACAAATTTGCCGGAATGGAAATTAATCAACACTCCGGCAAAACATAGGCCACTCGGAGTAACATGAACATGAACATGAACATGACCGACCACTTGGGCAACCACATATCCTATTTGAGAAACACAAGATATACATGTTTTTATCTACATCATATCTTATAGGACTCATATTGACATGGAGATTTGGATGGTCTCACCTCGAGGTCGGAGGGGGTCGGTGACGGGGACGATGGTGGGGATGATGGAGGGGCTCCTTGATTTATGCAAAAACAAAATCCCTATAAATAAAACCCTAGCGAATGACATCAATGCGGGAATAATTGCTTAAACTAAAAAAATAACAACAAAATGTGACATGTTCAACTAGTTCTATTAATTAAAATAGTTCTTACTAAATATAAACTTACTATAAATAGAAATAAACTAAAAATAAACAAGTTCAACGAGTTATATTAATTTTCTTACTAAAAATACATTAGTTCTATTAATTCGACTAGTTCTTAATAAAACTAAACTAGTTCAATTAGTTTATTAATTTACTTACTAATTGTTTTAAACACTTACTAAAAATAGTAAAAAAACTACATTATACAAAGTAGGGAGGAGGAAGA
>NC_041386.1:145652552-145674195 GCF_002162155.2 Triticum dicoccoides
GGGGAGGGGCGGCCGGAGGAGGAGGAGGGAGGGGGTGGAGGGGGAGGAGGAGGAGGGAGAGGGGTGGTGGAGGGAGTACCTCGGCGAGGAGCAGCGCGGCGGCGGACCACGTACAGGTTCGGCGCGGGCGAGAGCGACTGAGAGGGAGTGAGTGTCCAGGGTGAACCGCTCTAGGATAAGGTAAGTAAGTAGTAGCGCGTTTCAGAGAAACACGTTACTGCTACGGGCCGTAGTAATAGCGCTGGTCCGCGGTACGCGCTACTGCTAAGTGGGGCTAGCCATCTGCGCCCAGTACAAATATAGCAGCAGTGCGGTTCCGCAGAACGCGCTACTGCTAAAGTAGTAGCAGCAACGTGGTTTATTTAAAAACGCTACTACTAAGTAGCAGTAGCGAACTGTTTTGTCCAGCGCTACTGCTAAGATTCTGTGTACAAGGTTTTCCCTAGTAGTGACACACTGAAATATTTTTGGAGTTTTTGTTTTTTCTTGAACAAGCAATTAAAAGGGAAAAGCAAAAACGAGAAAAACTATTTACGCAGGAAAGCTCTCAACAAGTAAAAGAAGAACAAGGAAATATTTTTGGGTTTTCTTTTTAGTACTACAAAAATTTAAACTAGAAAGAAAAATAAAAAAGAAGCAGGAAATATTTTTTGGATTTTCTCAAAGTTTTCAATCACACAAGAAGAAAGTGAGAAAATAAATTTAGCATGGGTACTACAATGAAAGAGTGTGGACATCGACAACTGAACTGAAATGTGTGAATATGAATGTAATGTTGGTGGAAATACGTACTCCCCCAAGCTTAAGCTTTTGGCCTAAGTTGGTCTAGGGCCACTCGAAGAAACCATGGGGTCCTATGTTGAAATGCTGAGGAGCTGCCACCTGAGGATCCCACTGCTGAGGCTTCACGTGTGCTGTAGCTAGGTTGTTCCGATAGGCGACGATGTCCTTAGGAAAAATCATGTATCCGCCCCTGGCAATAGGATCAAACAAAGCAGGTGCGGGCAATGGGATTATATCATGAGTGTTCACACTAAAAACCAGGTTATAAGGAATAGGAATGTTAGGGTAATTTCCAGCAATAAACTGGTGGTGTTCCATAGCTTGACGATCTAAATAAACCTTAGGTAAAGGATAATCATGGTGGCGTATCTGAATGTTAAAGTGAGTCGTTGATACGTCTCCAACGTATCTATAATTTTGATTGTTCCATGCTATTATATTATCTGTTTTGGATGTTTAATGGGCTTTATTATACAGTTTTATATTATTTTTGGGACTAACTACTAACCCAAGGCCCAGTGCAAATTGCTGTTTTTTGCCTATTTCAGTGTCTCGCAGAAAAGGAATATCAAACAGAATCCAAACAGAATGAAACCTTCAGGAGAGTTATTTTTGGAACAAACTTGATCCAGGGGACTTGGAGTAGACATCAAGAAAGAAGCGAGAGGCCACGAGGCAGGGACGCGCGCATGCCCCCTGGGCGCGCCCCCACCCGCATGGGCCCCTCGCAGCTCCACCGACCTACTTCTTCCTCCTATATATATATATATATATATATATATATATATATATATATATATATATATATATATATATATATATATATATATATATATATATATATATATCCATATACCCCGAAAACATCGAGGAGCGTCACAAAACCCTATTTCCACTACCACAACCTTCTGTACCCAAGAGATCCCATCTTGGGGCCTTTTCCGGAGCTCCGCCGGAGGGGGAATCGATCACGGAGGGCTTCTACATCAACACCATAGCCTCTCCGATGATGTGTGAGTAGTTTACCACAGACCTTCGGGTCCATAGTTATTAGCTAGATGGCTTCTTCTCTCTCTTTGGATCTCAATACAAAGTTCTCCTCGATCTTCTTAGAGATCTATTTGATGTAATTCTTTTTGCGGTGTGTTTGTCGAGATCCAATGAATTGTGGGTTTATGATCAAGATTATCTATGAACAATATTTGATTCTTCTCTGAAATCTTTTATGTATGATTTGTTATCTTTGCAAGTCTCTTCGAATTATCAGCTTGGTTTGGCCTACTAGATTGATCTTTCTTGAAATGGGAGAAGTGCTTAGCTTTGGGTTCAATCTTGCGGTGTCCTTTCCCAGTGATAGCAGGGGCAGCAAGGCACGTATTGTATTGTTGCCATCGAGGATAAAAAGATGGGGTTTATATCATATTGCTTGAGTTTATCCCTCTACATCATGTCATCTTGACTAATGTGTTACTCTGTTCTTATGAACTTAATACTCTAGATGCATGCTGGATAGCGGTCGATGTGTGGAGTAATAGTAGTAGATGCAGAATCGTTTCGGTCAACTTGTCACGGATGTGATGCCTATATAGATGATCATGCCTAGATATTCTCATAATTATGCACTTTTCTATCAATTGCTCGACAGTAATTTGTTCACCCACCGTAATACTTATGCTATCTTGAGAGAAGCCACTGGTGAAACCTATGGCCCCCGGGTCTATCTTTTATCATATAAGTTTCCAATCTATTTTATTTTGCAATCTTTACTTTCAATCTATATCATAAAAATACCAAAAATATTTATCTTATTATCTCTATCAGATCTCACTCTCGTAAGTGACCGTGAAGGGATTGACAACCCCTTTATCGCGTTGGTTGCGAGGTTCTTATTTGTTTGTGTAGGTACGAGGGACTTTCGTGTAGTCTCCTACTGGATTGATACCTTGGTTCTCAAAAAGTGAGGGAAATACTTACGCTACTTTGCTGCATCACCCTTTCCTCTTCAAGGGAAAACCAACGCAGTGCTCAAGAGGTAGCAGTTGCCAAGCGAGTAGCGCAAATACCACCATGTATTTTGCCCTTGGATCCATTAATGTGAAGGCGACGTGCCACAATAGCTCCCAAGCTATAAGTGTTGTCGCCATGAAGTGTGCGACATAAAACATCAAAGTCTCGAGCACTGAGTGCACCTACTTTCTCTCTAGCAAGCAAACACTTCACAATGAATAAAGCAAAATAATGCACAGCTGGAAAGTGTATGCTAGTGGCGGTGACACTCAACACCCCTCTCTCATCCCCCACAGTCAGAGTGCGGTAAAAACCATCAAACTCCGCAGGCCTAGGCTCAACTAAACTCCCATCAGAAGGGATCATGCATGTATCACAAAAGCCAGTAAGTGGTATCTGACGGGTTTCAACATATAAATTAAACTGCACTTCAGGGGGATTATTCCTAAGAAGGAAATGAAAACTTTGCACAAAGGAATTTGTGAGGAGATGATACTATTTGCATTCAGCTGTGATGAAGTCGGTGAGGCCGACATTAGCAGCATATTGTCCAAACTCCTGAAGGATTTCGCCCTTCCATGAACGGGTTATGCGGCCATTCGCACGACCATACCTCTGCCGTTCTCCGGGTATGGAGATCACTGTCAGATGACTCTCCATTGACTCCCTTGGAGTTCTTCTTGGAAACAAACTTCCTAAAGATACTCATCTTTTTCCTATGGACAAAATTCTGAAATTTTTAGTCCACAAAATTTTCTTAACAAAACTATACAGGATTGATAGCAACTACTCATAGGGATGCATAGAGGCCATAACAAGCATTCAAACTACTTAGAAATCTAAGAATTCAACATGCAAGCTCATCTACAGCAGCAACCAGAGTAGCTAATTATCCAAAATATAAACCACTAAATAAAAAACTAATTGGACAAACGGAGGAGTCACATACCAAGCAACAATCCCCCGAAACAGTTTCGGAAACGGAGCTTCGAGCAAAGAGATCAAAATCTGTGGGTTTGAGAGCAAGAACACGAGAGAGAGAGAGAGCAATGGTGATTTTTTGGAGGTAGGTGATGATGTGGTATGAAGAGATAAGTGAGGGGGCCCACGTGGGCACCACAATCCACCATGGCGCGCCTGGGGGTCCTGGCGCGCCCAGGTTGGTTGTGCCCACCTGGTGCACCTCCCTCTGATGTTATTTGCACCAAAAATTATTAAATATTCAGAAAAAATCATATTAAATTTTCAGAGCATTCTGAGAACTTTTATTTTGGGGTCATTTTTATTGCATGGAAAATTCAGAAAACAGATAAAACATGGCATTTTATTTTATTTAACTAATAAAAACATAAAACAAAAGGTAGGGACATAAGGTAGTGCTCACTAAATCCATCAACTTCATACCTCTCAAAAATGATCCATTAATAAGGTTGATCAAGTCTTATTAACAACCACTTTCGATTAGCATGAAACCGAAGAACTTTCGTAAATCACTAAGTTACCTCAACGGGGATATGATGTCCCCAAAATAAGCATTTCATATTTATTTTTAACAGTAGGTAGGGGTAGTTGAAAGCTTCCAGTAGTGATTGTAGTGGATTTTTCAATAACATTAATACCATTCGCTTGGAATTGTTTCTTCGGAAAGTGCACCGTATGCTCATTACCATTGATATGAAAGGTGACCTTGCTTTTTTGCAATCAATAACAGCCCCTGCAGTATTCAAAAAGGGTCTCCCAAGGATAATTGACATGTTGTCGTCCTCGGGCATCTTAAGTATAACAAAGGCAGTCAAAATAGTAACATTAGCAACAACTACGTGCACATCCTCACAAATACCTATACGTATGGCAGTTGATTTGTCAGCCATTTGCAAAGATACTTCAGTAGGTGTGAGTTTATTCAAATCAAGTATTTTATATAAAGAGAAAGGCATAACACTAACACCAGCTCTCAAATCACATAAAGCAGTTTTCACATAATTTCTTTTAATGGAGCAAGGTATAGTTGGTATTCTTGGGTCCCCAAGTTTTTTAGGTACTCAATCTTTAAAAGTATAATTAGCAAGCATGGTGGAGATTCCAGGTTTTGGTATTTTTTGAAGGAAATATGCCCTAGAGGCAATAATAAAGTTGTTATTTATATTTCCTTATTTCATGATAAATGTTTATTATTCATGCTAGAATTTTATTAACCGGAAACTTGATACATGTGTGGATACATATAGACAAAACACCGTGTCCCTAGTAAGCCTCTACTAGACTAGCTCGTTAATCAAAGATGGTTAAGATTCCTAACCATAGACATGTGTTGTCATTTGATGAACAGGATCACATCATTAGGGGAATGATGTGATGGACAAGACCCATCCGTTAGCTAAGCATAATGATCCTTAAGTTTTATTGCTAGTTCTTTCTTCATGACTTATACATATTCCTTTGACTATGAGATTATGCAACTCCCGAATACCGGAGGAATACCTTGTGTGCTATCGAACATCACAACATAACTGGCTAGTTATAAAGATGCTCTACAGGTATCTCCGAAGGTGTTTGTTCGGTTGGTATAGATCGAGATTAGGATTTGTCACTCCGATTATCAGAGAGGTATCTCTGGGCCCTCTCGGTAATGCACATCATAACAAGCCTTGCAAGCAATGTGACTAATGAGTTAGTTATGGGATGATGCATTATGAAATGAGTAAAGAGACTTGCTGATAACGAGATTGAACTAGGTATGAAGATACCGATGATCGAATCTCGGGCAAGTAACATACCAATGACAAAGGGAATAACATATATTGTCATTACGGTACAACCGGTAAAGATCTTCATAGAATATTTGGGAACCAATATGAGCATCCAGATTCCGATGTTGGTTATTGACCGGAGAGGAGTCTCGGTCATGTCTACATAGTTCTCGAACCCGTAGGGTCTGCATGCTTAACGTTCGATGACGATTTGTATTATGAGTTATGTGTTTTGTTGACCGAATATTGTTTAGAGTCCCGGATGAGATCACGGACATGACGAGGAGTCTCGAAATGGTCGAGAGGTAAAGATTGATATATTGGACGATAGTATTCGGACACCGGAATGGTTCCAAAGTGTTTCAGGTATTTCTCGCAGTACCGGGGGGTTACCGGAACCCCCCGAGGGAAGTAATGGGCCACATGGCCCATAGGAGGGAGGCAAGGCATCCCACAAGGGGGTGGCCCCCCTATGGGGAGTCCGAATTGGACTAGGGGAGTGGGTGCGGCCCCCTTTCCTTCTCACTCTCCCTCTCCTTCCCCCTTTCCTCCTTCGATAGAAGGAAAGGTGGGGGGGTGAATAGGACTAGGAGTCCAAGTGGGATTCCCCCCACTTGGCGCTCCCCTAGGCCAGCCTCCTCCCCTCTCCCTCCTTTATATACGGGGGCAGGGGGCACCTCTAAGACACATCAATTGTTCTTAGTCATGTGTGTTGCCCCCTCCACCATTTACTTCTCTGTTCATATTGTTGTAGTGCTTAGGCGAAGCCCTGCACGGGTCACTTAACCATAACCGTCACCACGCCGTCGTGCTGAAAAAACTATCCCTCGACACTTTGCTGGATCAAGAGTTCAAGGTGTTGGGTAACGTAGCAGAATTTTAAAATTTTCTACGCATCACCAATATCAATCTATGGAGTCATCTAGCAACGAGGGAGAAAGGAGTGCATCTACATACCCTTGTAGATCGCGCGCGGAAGCATTCAAGAGAACGGAGTTGATGGAGTCGTACTCGTCGTGATCCAAATCACCGATGACCAAGTGCCGAACGGACAGCACCTCCGCGTTCAACACACGTACGGTTGGGAAGATGTCTCCTCCTTCTTGATCTAGCAAGGGGAAAGGAGAGGTTGATGAAGATCCAGTAGCACGATGGTGTGGTGGTGGATGCAGCAGGATCCCGGCAGGGCTTCGCCAAGCGCAAGCGGGGAGGAGAGGTGTAACGGAGGGAGAGGGAGGCGCCAAGAGCAAGGGTGTGTGGCTGCCCTCCCTCCCCCCTCTTTATATAGGGGCCTTGGGGGGGCGCCGGCCCTAGGGTGATGGATCTCCAAGGGGGGGGCGGCCAAGGGGTGGCTTCCCCCCCAAGCCAAGTGGGGGGCGCCCCCACCCCTAGGGTTTCCCAACCCTAGGTGCAGGGGAGGCCCAAGGGGGGGCACACCAGCCCACCAGGGGCTGGTTCCCCTCTCACTTCAGCCCATGGGGCCCTCCGGGATAGGTGGCCACACCCGGTGGACCCCCGGGACCCTTTCGGTGGTCCCGGTACACCGGAGACCCCCGAAACCTTCCCGGTGGCCGAAACTGGACTTCCTATATATAAATCTTTACCTCCGGACCATTCCAGAACTCCTCGTGACGTCCGGGATCTCATCCGGGACCCCGAATAACTTTAGGGTTACTGCATACTAATATCTCTACAACCCTAGTGTCACCGAACCTTAAGTGTGTAGACCCTACGGGTTCGAGAGACATGCAGACATGACCGAGACGCCTCTCCGGTCAATAACCAACAGCGGGATCTGGATACCCATGCTGGCTCCCAAATGCTCCACGATGATCTCATCAGATGAACCACGATGTTGAGGATTCAATCAATCCGTATACAATTCCCTTTGTTAATCGGTACGTTACTTGTCCGAGACTCGATCGTCGGTATCCCAATACCTCGTTCAATCTCGTTACCGGCAAGTCACTTTACTCGTGCCGTAATACATGATCCCGTGATCAACCACTTGGTCACATTGAGCTCATTATGATGATGCATTACTGAGTGGGCCCAGAGATACCTCTCCGTCATATGGAGTGACAAATTCTAGTCTCAATTCATGCCAACCCAACAGACACTTTAGGAGATACCTATAGTGTACCTTTATAGTCACCCAGTTACGTTGTGACGTTTAGCACACCCAAGGCACTCCTACGGTATCCAGGAGTTGCACAATCTCATGGTCTAAGGAAATGATACTTGACATTCAAAAAAGCTACAGCAAACGAACTACACGATCTTGGAGCTATGCTTAGGATTGGGTCTTGTCCTTCACATCATTCTCCTAATGATGTGATCCCGTTATCAATGACATCCAATGTCCATAGTCAGGAAACCATGACTATCTTTTGATCAACGAGCTAGTCAACTAGAGGCTCACTAGGGACGTGTTGTGGTCTATGTATTCACACATGTATTACGATTTCCGGATAACACAATTATAGCATGAACAATAGACAATTATCATGAACAAAGAAATATAATAATAACCATTTTATTATTGCCTCTAGGGCATATTTGCAACAGTCTCCCACTTGCACTAGAGTCAATAGTCTAGTTACATTGTGATGAATCGAACACCCATGCAGTTCTGGTGTTGATCATGTTTTGCTCTAGGGAGAGGTTTAGTCAATGGATCTGCCACATTCAGGTCCGTATGTACTTTACGAATCTCTATGTCTCCATTTTGAACACTTTCATGAATGGAGTTGAAGCGACGCTTGATATGCCTGGTCTTCCTATGAAACCTGGGCTCCTTGGCAAGGGCAATAGCTCCAGTGTTGTCACAGAAGAGAGTCATCGGTCCCGACGCATTGGGTATGACTCCTAAGTCGGTAATGAACTCCTTCACCCAGACTGCTTCTTGTGCTGCCTCCGAGGCTGCCATGTACTCCGCTTCACATGTAGATCCCACCACAATGCCTTGCTTGCAACTGCACCAGCTTACTACCCCACCATTCAAAATATACACGTATCCGGTTTGTGACTTAGAGTCATCCAGATCTGTGTCGAAGCTAGCATCGACGTAAACCTTTACGATGAGCTCTTTGTCACCTCCATAAACGAGAAACATATCCTTAGTCCTTTTCAGGTACTTCAGGATATTCTTGACCGATGTCCAGTGTTCCATGCCGGGATTACTTTGGTACCTTCCTACCAAACTTACGGCAAGGTTTACATCAGGTCTCGTACATAGCATAGCATACATGATAGACCCTATGGCCGAGGCATAGGGGACGACACTCATCTTTTCTCTATCTTCTGCCGTGGTCGGGCACTGAGCCGTGCTCAATCTCGTACCTTGCAATACAGGCAAGAACCCCTTCTTTGACTGATCCATTTTGAACTTCTTCAATATCCTGTCAAGGTACGTACTTTGTGAAAGACCAATGAGGCGTCTCGATCTATATCTATAGATCTTGATGCCTAATATATAAGCAGCTTCTCCAAGATCCTTCATTGAAAAACACTTGTTCAAGTAGGCCTTTATGCTTTCCAAGAATTCTATATCATTTCCCATCAACAGTATGTCATCCACATACAATATGAGAAATGCTACAGAGCTCCCACTCACTTTCTTGTAAATGCAGGCATCTCCATAAGTCTGCATAAACACAAACGCTTTGATCATCTCATCAAAACGAATGTTCCAACTCCGAGATGCTTGCACCAGCCCATAAATCGAGCGTTGGAGCTTGCACACCTTGTCAGCATTCTTAGGATCGACAAAACCTTCCGGCTGCATCATATACAATTCTTCCTTAAGGAAACCATTAAGGAATGCCGTTTTGACGTCCATTTGCCATATCTCATAATCATAGAATGCTGCAATTGCTAACATGATTCAGGCGGACTTCAGCTACGGGTGAGAAAGTCTCATCGTAGTCAACCCCTTGAACTTGTCGATAACCCTTAGCGACAAGCCGAGCTTTATAGATGGTTACGTTACCATCCGCGTCTGTCTTCTTCTTAAAGATCCATTTATTTTCTATGGCTCGCCGATCATCGGGCAAGTCAGTCAAAGTCCATACTCCGTTTTCATACATGGATCCTATCTCAGATTTCATGGCTTCCAGTCATTTCTCGGAATCCAGGCCCGCCATCGCTTCTTCATAGTTCGAAGGTTCACCGTTGTCTAACAACATGATTTCTAAGACAGGGTTGCCGTACCACTCTGGTGCGGAACGTGTCCTTGTGGACCTACGAAGTTCAGTAGCAACTTGATCTGAAGTTTCATGATCATCATCATCAACTTCCTCTCTAGTTGGTGCAGGCACCTCGGGAACATTTTCTTGAGCTGCGCCACTAACCGGTTCAAGAGGTAATACTTCATCAAGTTCTACTTTCCTCCCACTTATTTTTTTCGAGAGAAACTCTTTCTCGAGAAAGGACCCATTCTTGGCAACAAAGATCTTGCCTTCGGATCTGAGGTAGAAGGTATACCCAATAGTTTCTTTAGGGTATCCTATGAAGACGCATTTTTCCAATTTGGGTTCGAGCTTTTCAGGTTGAAGTTTCTTGACATAAGCATCGCATCCCCAAACTTTTAGAAACGACAGCTTAGGTTTCTTCCCAAACCATAATTCATACGGTGTCGTCTCAACGGATTTCGACGGAGCCCTATTTAAAGTGAATGCGACAGTCTCTAAAGCATAGCCCCAAAATGATAGCGGTAGATCGGTAAGAGACATCATAGATCACACCATATCCAATAGAGTGCGATTACGACGTTCGGACACACCATTACGCTGAGGTATTCCAGGCGGCGTGAGTTGTGAAACTATTCCACATTTTCTTAAGTGTGTGCAAAATTCATGACTCAAGTATTCTCCCCCACGATCTGACCACAAGAACTTGATTTTTCTGTCATGTTGATTCTCAACCTTGCTCTGAAATTCTTTGAACTTTTCAAAGGTCTCAGACTTGTGTTTCATTAAGTAGACATACCCATATCTACTCAAGTCATCAGTGAGGGTGAGAACATAATGATAGCCACCGCGAGCCTCAACACTCATTAGACCGCACACATCAGTATGTATAATTTCCAACAAGTTGGTTGCTCGCTCCATCGTTCCTGAGAACGGAGTCTTGGTCATTTTACCCATGAGGCATGGTTCGCACGTGTCAAATGATTCGTAATCAAGAGACTCCAAAAGTCCATCTGCATGGAGCTTCTTCATGCGTTTGACACCTATGTGACCAAGGCGGCAGTGCCACAAGTATGTGGAACTATCATTATCAACCTTACATCTTTTGGTATTCACACTATGAATATGTGTAACATTACGCTCGAGATTCTTTAAGAATAAACCATTCACCAATGGAGCATGACCATAAAACATATCTCTCATATAAATAGAACAACCATTATTCTCGGATTTAAATGAGTAGCCATCTCGAATTAAACGAGATCTTGATACAATGTTCATGCTCAAAGCTGGCACTAAATAACAATTATTGAGGTTTAAAACTAATCCCGTAGGTAAATGTAGAGGTAGCATGCCGACGGCGATCACATCGACCTTGGAACCATTCCCGACGCGCATCGTCACCTCGTCCTTCGCCAGTCTCCGTTTATTCCGAAGCTCCTGCTTTGAGTTACAAATGTGAGCAACCGCACCGGTATCAAACACCCAGGAGCTACTACGAGTACTGGTAAGGTACACATCAATTAGATGTATATCACATATACCTTTAGTGTTGCCGGGCTTCTTGTCCACTAAGTATTTGGGGCAGTTCCGCTTCCAGTGACCACTTCCCTTGCAATAAAAACACTCAGTCTCAGGCTTGGGTCCATTCTTTAGCTTCTTCCCGGCAGCTTGCTTACCGGGCACGGCAAATCCCTTGCCGTCCTTCTTGAAGTTCTTCTTACCCTTGCATTTCATGAACTAGGTGGTTTTATTCACCATCAACACTTGATGTTCCTTTTTGATTTCCACCTCCACTGATTTCAGCATTGAATATACCTCAGGAATGGTCTTTTCCATCCCCTACATATTGAAGTTCATCACAAAGCTCTTGTAGCTCGGTGGAAGCGACTGAAGGATTCTGTCAATGACCACGTCATCCGGGAGATTAACTCCTAGCTGAGTTGTAGCGACCAGACCTCAAATAGTCTGATCTCTGTGCTCCGGTGTCATCCCTGGATCAGTAATGCTGACACCACACCTTACTCGGAGGATTTATAGCAGAGTAGCAATCACACACTTATTACATCGAGTGTCTCATAAGAGTACTTATTACAATAAATATGGCTTAAGGCCATCTAATAACGATAACAGCGGAAGGCTTGGAAGATAAGTGAGTCCATCAACTCCAACGGCATCATTGAGTATAGAACCATGACCTAAAACTCCTTAATCGTCGTCTGAAAAGTCTGCAACATTAACGTTGCAGCCCGAAACGGGTCATCACATGGAATATGCTGGCAATGTAACACATAGAGAGTAATGGAATGAAATAGCTATACTATATGCATATTTGGCTGGTGGAAAGCTCTATGGTTACAGTTTTGCGTAAAGCCAATTTTTCCCTACTTCAAAGGAATAAAATTTATTTATCTATCATGGTAGTTGTTAAACATTGATAATGGTTGACAGCATTCTCAATCCCAATTAAGCATCATCATTAAACAAACCCATCAAAATTAATTTTATAGTAACATGTTGAGATTCACATGATAATCCAGGTACTAGATACTCAAGATGTCCATAACCGGGGACACGGCTAACCATGATTAGTTTATTACACTCTGCAGAGGTTTGCACACTTTTCCCCATAAGACTCGATCGCCTCCGTTTGGTTTCTCGCACTACATGGCATTTGAGAAGACGGATGACCAAGACATAGTCTTTCAGAAGCGCTAGCACCTTACGATCGGGTAGACCGTACCACCTACATCCCCTACATCTACTAGTCTACCACTGTAAGAGTTTGCACAACTTAGTCAACTATGCTAGAGCCCATAATAGCTTGTGGCTGCACACGGAAGTTTCTAGTATGAATAGTCTCATGATCCCTTTGAGCCTGGGTGGCGGTCCAAAAGAAAACAGGCAAGTCCTGGAATACCCAGGTGCCTCAATCCACCCAGATGTGTGTTTAAGTTGCCACCTTGGATAAACCATTAATTCACAATCTCACATCTGGCATGGATATCACTCACCCAATCCACGTCTACTAGCATAGCATGGCATAATAAGTAAACGTAGAAGTAACTCCCAAAGGATTGATCGTAAACAGGTAATAGGTTCTACCTCAACTACTTCCCATCCCACAATTTAATTAGATCCTAGTCATGCAATATGTGAGAATTGATCTAATGCAATAAAACTGGGTAGTAGAAAAGGTATGATCAAAGTGTTACTTGCCTTGCTGATGATCCGCGAAACCTAACGATTCGAAGTAACAAGCGGCGCACACCGGTATTCTATCACAGACAAACAAACAAGCATACAATAAGTACTCATCTAATGCATAGGTAAAACTCAAATAAGAGATCTAACCAGAAGGTTCAACTTAAGAACTCCGGTTAGCAAAAAGAATCAAATCGAACGAAGCAACAAAAGTCAAACGGCGAAAGAAAACAACTTCGTTCTAGTAATCTGGATCTAGGGCAAATTTTACAGTAGCAAAATCTTGTTTAAGTTGGTTAAACGGATCGAAAGTTTCGAGACGAATCTCTAGGCGCTTGAATCGCCTGATTCCGATAAACGAGCGAAAAGTTATACTAAAATGAAAATCAGATCAGGAATCGCGATCAGAAAAATCACGGATTTAATCCGAGAAAAAGAAAAACAACGAACGCTCGCTAGAACGAACGAACGGACGAATCCTCGCTATTTAAATAAACCGGAAAAACCGAAACTAAAAAAGAAACCGTCGGAAAAACCGATGAAAAACCGATCTATTTTTTTTAAAAAAAACGATGGCACAGAAGTCGAGGCGGCGGCGAACCTTGGCGGCGGCGGCGGCGCGGTGGCTGGCGTTAGCGGCGCGGCGCGACGGCGGCGGCGCGTGGCGCGGGCGGCGAGGCGGCGGCGGCGGCTGGCGGCGGCGCGGGGCTGGGGCGCGGCGGCTAGGGTTTGGCTGGGGCTAGGGATGGGCCTCCCCCAGCTTATAAAGGCTAGCCGGGCCGGAGTCCTAGTCGGACACGGCCCGTAGGTCGGTTCACTTTTTTTTAAATTATTTCGCTCGGAAGAAAAATAAAAAGAAATACTAAACGGACTCCAAAAATTCCGAAATAACTTTTCACGGGCTTCTAAAATCAAGCCGCACAAGGTGAACATTTATTTGGGACCTAAATGCAACATTGAAAAACGCACATTTTTCCTAAATTCAAATAAAACACCGAAAAACTCCGAAAAAATCTTATTTGATTTTATTATTAAATCCTCAATATTTCTTTATTTTGGGAAAGTCATTTTATTCTCTCTCATATTTTTGTAATAGAAATAATTGATGTTAAAATAAATAAAATTAAATGATCCTATTCTCAAAATTTGAGAGAACTCAAATATGAAAATAACGAAATCCCCAACTCTCTCCGTGGGTCATTGAGTTGCGTAGAATTTCTAGGATCAACCAAAATGCAAAATAAAATATGATATGCATTGATGATCTAATGCATAACATGCCAAATTGGAAATTTGGGATGTTACAAACCTACCCCCCTTAAGATGAATCTCGCCCTCGAGATTCGGGTTGGCTAGAAAATAGGTGAGGGTGGTCCTTGAGCAAATCTTCCTCTCGTTCCCAGGTGGCTTCATCCTCTGTGTGGTGGCTCCACTGAACCTTGCAAAACCTGATAACTTTGCTGCGAGTAACTCGGCTGGCAAACTCGAGGATCTTAACTGGTTTCTCCTCATAGGTCAAATCGTTATCCAACTGAACAGTTTCCAATGGCACTGTGTCTCTCAACGGTATGTCATCCATCTCCGCGTGACATTTCTTTAACTGAGAAACGTGGAACACATCATGCACTCCTGACAATCCTTCAGGCAATTCCAACTTGTAGGCCACTTCTCCCATACGCTCCAAAACTCGATATGGTCCTACAAATCGTGGCGCTAACTTCCCTTTAACTCCAAAACGCTTTGTTCCCCGAAGTGGGGATACTCGAAGATAAGCTCTATCTCTGACTTCGTAAACTGTCTCCTTGCGTTTAGAATCTACATAACTCTTCTGTCTGGACTGGGCTACCTTGAGCCTATCGCGAATCAACTTCACCTTCTGTTCAGACTCTTTAATCAAGTCACGTCCAAACAACTGGCGGTCTCCAACTTCGTCCCACGATAACGGTGTCCTGCACATCCTTCCTTACAAAGCTTCGAAAGGGGCCATCTTCAAACTGGTTTGGTAACTGTTGTTGTAAGAGAACTCTGCATATGGCAAATTATCGTCCCAACTAGATCCGTAATCTAGCGCACAAGCTCTCAGCATATCCTCCAAAATCTGATTGACTCTCTCGGTCTGTCCATCTGTCTGTGGATGAAAAGCTGTACTGAATTCTAGCCTGGTTCCCAAAGTTTCGTGCAACTGCTTCCAAAACTTTGAGGTAAACTGGGTTCCTCTATCTGAAACGATACTCCTTGGAACTCCATGCAAACATACGATCCTGGTCATGTATATCTTTGCCAACTTAGCACTGGTGTAAGTGGTCTTTACTGGGATGGAATGAGCTACTCTCATCAATCGATCGACTACAACCCAAATCGAGTCATAGCCTGAACGAGTCCTGGGCAATCCCATGATAAAATCCATGCCTAGCTTATCCCACTTCCATTCGGGTATCGACAATGGTTGTAACAATCCTGCTGGCTTCTGATGCTCTACCTTTACTCTCTGACATACATCACAAACTGCTACATACTCCACAATATCCTTCTTCATTCCGGTCCACCAGAAAATATCCTTCAAATCCAAATACATCTTGGTATTTCCTGGGTGAATTGAATATGGTGAATCGTGTGCCTCTTGCAAAATCAACTTTTTGATCTCCGGGTCATTGGGCACGTAAACGCGGTCTTCAAACCATAGGGTGTCGTGCTCATCCTCACGAAATCCTTTAGCTTTTCCTTTGCTCAGTTTCTCCTTTATAGCGGCAATCTCTTTGTCAGTTTTCTGAGCTGCCCTGATTCTATCCATCAAAGTTGACTGAATCTCCAATGCTGCTACATAGCCTCTCAGTACTATTTCCACACATAGTTCACGAAGATTTTCTGCTAACTCCTTGGGTATTTCTCCCGTCATTAACGCATTGACATGGCTCTTACGGCTTAATGCGTCAGCTACTACATTAGCCTTTCCGGGGTGATAATGCAATTTCATATCATAATCCTTGATAAGCTCCAACCATCTCCTTTGTCTGAGATTCAACTCCTTCTAGGTGAAAATGTACTTCAAACTCTTATGATCCGTGTACACCTCACAATGATTTCCAATGAGGAAATGCCTCCATGTTTTCAAAGCATCCACTACGGCTGCTAACTCCAAATCATGCGTAGCATAATTCAACTCATGAGGTTTCAGTTGCCTTGAGGCATAGGAAACAACTCTCCCTTCCTGCATAAGCACTGCTCCAAGTCCTCGACGTGAAGCGTCGCAATACACCTCATAATCCTTGGTCTGGTCTGGCAAAATCAACACTGGTGGTAACCAAGCGTTTCTTCAACTCCTGGAAACTAGCCTCACATTCCTCTGTCCATATGAACTTGGTATCTTTCTTCAACAACTCAGTCATAGGCTTCGCAATCTTTGAGAAATTCTCAATAAATCTCCGGTAGTATCCTGCGAGTCCAAGAAAACTCCGGAACTCTCCAACTGTTGTTGGGGCTTCCCACTTGGTCACGGTATCTACTTTAGTGGGATCAACTCCTATACCTTCTCTAGATATAATGTGTCCGAGGAATCCTACTTCCTTCAACCAAAACTCACATTTGCTGAACTTGGCATATAATTGATGTTCTCTGAGCTTTCCAAGTACCATATGCAAATGCTCCTTATGCTCCTCTTCTTTCTTCGAGTAAACCAGGATATCATCAATGAACACTACGACGAACTTATCCAAAAACTCCATAAACACTTTGTTCATCATGTTCATAAAATAGGCAGGTGCGTTAGTCAGACCAAATGACATAACGGTATATTCTTACAGCCCATACCTGGTGGTAAAAGCTGTCTTCGGAATATCCTGTTCTCGAATCTTCAACTGGTGGTATCCTGATCGCAGATCGATCTTGGAAAATACCTTAGCTCCTTGCAATCGATCAAACAGATCGTTGATCATTGGTAGTGGGTACTTGTTCTTGATCGTTACTTCATTCAATCCTCGATAATCAACAACCATCCTTTATGATCCATCCTTCTTCTCCACTAGAAGTACTGGCGATCCCCAAGGCGAAGAACTTGGGCGAATATATCCCTTATCCAGTAACTCCTTAATCTGCTTCTTAATTTCTACCAAATCCCTTGCTGGCATCCTATATGGTCTCTTTGATATTTGCCCTGTGCCTGGCAATAGCTCAATCAAAAACTCAATATCTCTATCCGGTGGCATGCCTGGCAACTCTTCTGGAAATACTTCAGGAAAATCCCTCACCACTGGTACTTCCTCCTGCACAACTCCTGTTAGGCAATTTACTTGAGTCCTCTTTGGCACATGCCGGGATACATACTTGATCCTTCTCCCTTCTGGGGTGGTAAGCAAAATTGACTTACTAGCACATTCTATATTCCCTTCATACTTTGATAACCAATCCATGCCTAATATCACATCCAATCCTTGGGATTCCAATACTATTAGGTCAGAGGGAAAACATACTTACCAATCCTTAATGGTAACCGATCACACCATAGACTAGCCACATACTCTGCTCCGGGCGAGGTTACTAACATGGGTGACCTAAGGGCTTGGGTTGATAGGTTATACTTATCCACAAATCCCCTTGAGATGTATGAATGGGATGCACCAGTATCAAAAAGAACGAGTGCAGTAAATGACTTAACCAAAAACTTACCTATTACTGCATCGGGCTGAGCTTCAACATCCTCCACGCTAACATGGTTCACTTGTTCCCTGTTGAAAGGGTTCGACTTCTTCCCAGAACATCCATTGCCATTTTGGCCTTCAGGACATTCATTGGCATAATGTCTGGTCTTCTGGCACTTAAAACAAGTGACTTGGCTTAGGTCCTTCTTGGTTGGGGTTGAGGGGTTGGTGCGGTTCGGGCCGTTGCTTTCTCCATTGCCATTACCATTCTTGGTGCCATTGTGATTGTGCGAGCTACCTCCTCCATGGGTATGCTGAAAATGTCCTCCCGGTCTAGGGGTAAAACGTGGCTTCTGCTGAGCTCCTGAATTGTACTTTCCTTGTCCATACTTCCTCTTGCGATTCTCAATTTGCTGCTGCTTCCCTTCAATCATAAGAGCATGATCTACCAACTCCTGGTAGTTGTTGAAGGTTGCTACCATCAACTGCATGCTCAACTCATCATTTAGTCCTTCCAAAAACTTCTCCTGCTTAGCTGCATCCGTAGCGACGTCATCTGGGGCATAACGTGCTAGCTTACTAAATTCCTCCACATACTGGCCAAATGTCCGTCCTCCTTGGCGCAAGTTGCAAAACTCACGCTTCCTCATGGCCATAGCTCCTACTGAAACATGTGCAGTACGAAAAGCCTGCTGAAACTGGTCCCATGTGACAGTGTCGACAGGGAAAGTGGCTATGAAATTCTCCCACCACGATGCTGCGGGTCCTTCTAGCTGATGTGCGGTAAACTTCACCTTCTCCGCATCTGTGCATCCTGCTGTGGTCAACTCCCTCGCTGTCTTGCGGAGCCAATCATCTACTACTATCGGCTCGGTGCTACTAGAAAACACCGGCGGATTCAGCCTAAGAAAATGGGCTAAGTGGTCAATAGGTGGTGGTGGTGGTGGTGGGTTGTTGTTGTTGTTCCCTTGATTCTCATTCTGGACTAGCAACTGCATCAATGTGTTCTGCTGCTGGATCAACTGAGTGAGCTCCGGTGGAAAGGCAAATCCGGGGTCACGTCTCGGAGGCATCTGAGGATTTAGAAAAGATGAGATATAAGAATAGAGGGGGTCTAAAGAGAAAACACTACCCATATGCACATGAGGCAAAAGCAAACAATTCACTTCAATCAATCAAACAAGGGCATACAATCGATCTAACTATCACAAAAGTGCTCGGACTACTATATTTACATGGTGGACTACTACTACTGATGAGGTGGTCTACTAGAAATATTCTTCAGTTGCAGACTCCATGATATCTGCTCCAGCTTCATCAACATAGTCATCATCGCTACTATCTGGTTCTGAGTCGGTGCCATTGATGATGATGTAGTCTTCCGGGCTAATCTCCTTGGGTTCTTCGTCTTAATCTACTGGCATAGGGCCTCCCATAAATATTCCAATCTTCTTGATCAGGTCGTCATTCTTCTCCACCAATACTTCAATTTCCTCTTCATAATCTTCACGTGTAGCCTTGAGTTCTTCCTCCAGTTCCTTGGTTCTAGTCTTAGCCTTCTTCAGATCTATCATGTCGGCGCACATCTAGTCCTCCTCTCGTCGAATGTGCTGGTTTAACTCCTGGATAAAAGCTGCAATTGATCTATCCTTCCTGGTGCTGATCATCTCCCAGTGTTCATCTCGGCTCCCACAAATCTGGTAGATAGTATCCTTGAGATCCTTGCGGTAGACTTCTCCAATGCGTCCCATGGCGATGTGAGCTGCCATGCTCTTTCCTAGACTCCAAGTTGGTGCATCAAAAGAAAAACTCTATGGGCTCAGTGACTGGCATGAACGTCCTTCCTGGAACTTGAACTTGAATCATCCAGCGCTCTTCTTCAGGTAAAGTGGCGTTGCAGGTTCCGGTGAAGCTTGGTACTCCTGTGTTCAGATATCTAGTGACTTCCTTCAAGTGACGTCCAAAGGGTGTATCTTCATCTGGTTGCGTGAACTTGTTCCTTGCATCCGCCATCCTAAAGAGTAGAAAAGATGAGAGGTCTGAAGAGAAGAGAGTAAATAGTGATCTAGGTCTCTAACTTAGTGGTCGTGTCCTACAGTCAGTGTGTGCTCTGATACCATCTCTGTAGCGACCAGACCTCAAATAGTCTGATCTCTATGCTCCGGTGTCATCCCTGGATCAGTAATGCTGACACCACACAGTACTCGGAGGATTTATAGCAGAGTAGCAATCACACACTTATTACATCGAGTGTCTCATAAGAGAACTTATTACAATAAATATGGCTTAAGGCCATCTAATAACGATAACAGCGGAAGGCTTGGAAGATAAGTGAGTCCATCAACTCCAACGGCATCACTGAGTATAGAACCACGACCTAAAACTCCTTAATCATCGTCTGAAAAGTCTGCAACATTAATGTTGCAGCCCGAAATGGGTCAGCACATGGAATATGCTGGCAATGTAACACATAGAGAGTAATGGAATGAAATAGCTATACTATATGCATATTTGGCTGGTGGAAAGCTCTATGGTTACAGTTTTGCATAAAGCCAATTTTTCCCTACTTCAAAGGAATAAAATTTATTTATCTATCATGGTAGTCGTTAAACATTGAGAATGGTTGATAGAATTCTCAATCCCAATTAAGCATCATCATTAAACAAACCCATCAAAATTAATTTTATAGTAACATGTTGAGATTCACATGATAATCCAGGTACTAGATACTCAAGATGTCCATAACCGGGGACACGGCTAACCATGATTAGTTTATTACACTCTGCAGAAGTTTGCGCACTTTTCCCCACAAAGACTCGATCGCCTCCGTTTGGTTTCTCGCACTACATGGCGTTTGAGAAGACGGATGACCGAGACATAGTCTTTCAGAAGCGCTAGCACCTTACGATCGGGTAGACCGTACCACCTACATCCCCTACATCTGCTAGTCTACCACTATAAGAGTTCGCACAACTTAGTCAACTATGCTAGAGTCCATAATAGCTTGTGGCTGCACACGGAAGTTTCTAGTATGAATAGTCTCATGATCCCTTTGAGCCTGGGTGGCGGTCCAAAAGAAAACAGGCAAGTCCTGGAATACCCAGGTGCCTCAATCCACCCAGATGTGTGTTTAAGTTGCCACCTTAGATAAACCATTAATTCACAATCTCACATCTGTCATGGATATCACTCACCCAATCCACGTCTACTAGCATAGCATGGCATAATAAGTAAACGTAGAAGTAACTCCCAAAGGTTTGATAGTAAACAGGTAATAGGTTCTACCTCAACTACTTCCCATCCCACAATTTAATTAGATCCTAGTCATGCAATGTGTGAGAATTGATCTAATGCAATAAACTGGGTAGTAGAAAAGGTATGATCAAAGTGTTACTTGCCTTGCTGATGATCCGCGAAACCTAACGATTCGAAGTAACAAGCGGCGCACTCCGGGTATTCTATCGCAGACAAAAAAACAAGCATACAATAAGTACTCATCTAATGCACAGGTAAAACTCAAATAAGAGATCTAACCAGAAGGTTCAACTTAAGAACTCCGGTTGGCAAAAAGAATCAAATCGAACGAAGCAACGAAAGTCAAACGGCGAAAGAAAACAACTTCATTCTAGTAATCTGGATCTAGGGCAAATTTTACAGTAGCAAAATCTTGTTTAAGTTGGTTAAACGGATAGAAGGTTTCGAGACGAATCTCTAGGCGCTTGAATCGCCTGATTCCGATAAACGAGCGAAACGTTATACTAAAACAAAAATTGGATCAGGAATCGCAATCAGAAAAATCGCAGATTTAATCCGAGAAAAAGAAAAACGACGAACGCTCGCTAGAACGAACGAACGGACGAACGCTCGCTATTTAAATAAACCGGAAAACCTGATCTATTTAAAAAAACCAAAACTAAAAAAGAAACCGTCGGAAAAACCGACGAAAAACCGATCTATTTTAAAAAAAAAACCGATGGCACGGAAGTCGAGGCGGCGGCGAACCTCGGCGGCGGCGGCGGCGCGGTGGCGGGCGACAGCGGCAGCGGCGCAGGCGGCGGCACGCGGCGCGGGCGGC
>NC_041386.1:145674633-145685598 GCF_002162155.2 Triticum dicoccoides
GAGGCGGCGGCTGGCGGCGGCACAGGGCTGGGGCGCGGCGGCTAGGGTTTGGCTGGTGCTGGGGCTGGACCTCCCCCGGCTTAGAAAGGCTAGCCGGGCCGGAGTCCTAGTCGGACACGGCCCGTAGGTCGGTTCACTTTTTTTTTAAATTATTTCGCTCGGAAGAAAAATAAAAAGAATACTAAACGGACTCCAAAAATTCCGAAATAAATTTTCGGGGGCTTCTAAAATCAAGCCGCACAAGGTGAACATTTATTTGGGACCTAAATGCAATTTTGAAAAAGGCATATTTTTCCTAAATTCAAATAAAACACCGAAAAACTCCGAAAAAAATCTTATTTGATTTTATTATTAAATCCTCAATATTTCTTTATTTTGGGAAAGTCATTTTATTCACTCTCTCATATTTTTGTAATAGAAATAATTGATGATAAAATAAATAAAATCAAATGATCCTATTCTCAAAATTTGAGAGAACTCAAATATGAAAATAACGAAATCCCCAACTCTCTCCGTGGGTCATTGAGTTGCGTAGAATTTCTACGATCAACCAAAATGCAAAATAAAATATGATATGCATTGATGATCCAATGTATAAAATTCCAAATTGGAAATTTGGGATGTTACGTGAGTCAAGTGGTTGTGCAACCCAGACATTTTGAGTATGTGCTCACTGGCAGAACTATTTTCCTCCATCTTACAGCTGAAGAACTTGTCAGAGACTTCGTATCTCTCGACCCGGGCATGAGCTTGAAAAACCATTTTTAGCTGTTCGAACATCTCATATGCTCCGTGTCTCTCAAAACGCTTTTGGAGCCCCGGTTCTAAGCTGTAAAGCATGCCGCACTGAACGAGGGATTAATCATCAGCACGTGACTGCCAAGCGTTCATAACGTCTTGGTTCTCTGGGACAGGTGCGTCACCTAGTGGTGCTTCTAGGACATAATCTTTCTTGGCAGCTATGAGGATGATCCTCAGGTTCCGGACCCAGTCCGTATAGTTGTTGCCATCGTCTTTCAGCTTGGTTTTCTCTAGGAACATGTTGAAGTTGAGGATAACGTGGGCCATTTGATCTACAAGACATATTGTAAAGATTTTAGACTAAGTTCATGATAATTAAGTTCATCTAATCAAATTATTCAATGAACTCCCACTCAGATAGACATCCCTCCAGTCATCTAAGTGTAACATGATCCGAGTTAACTAGGTCGTGTCCGATCATCACGTGAGACGGACTAGTTAACATCGGTGAACATCTTCATGTTGATCGTATCTTCTATATGACTCAAGCTCGACCTTTCGGTCTTCTGTGTTCCGAGGCCATGTCTGTACATGCTAGGCTCGTCAAGTCAACCTAACTGTATTGCGTGTGTAAATCTGGCTTACACCCGTTGTATTCGAACGTTAGAATCTATCACACCCGATCATCACGTGGTGCTTCGAAACAACGAACCTTCGCAACGGTGCACAATTAGGGGGAACACTTTCTTGAAATTATTACGAGGGATCATCTTATTTTGAGCTACCGTCGTTCTAAGCAAATAAGATGTAAAACATGATAAACATCACATGTAATAAAATAGTGACATGATATGGCCAATATCATTTGCTCCTTTTGATCTCCATCTTCGGGGCTCCATGATCATCATTGTCACTGGCATGACACCATGATCTCCATCATCATGATCTCCGTCATCGTGTCTTCTTGAAGTTGTCTCGTCATCTATTACTTCTACTACTATGGCTAACAGTTTAGCAATAAAGTAAAGTAATTACATGACGTTATATGTTGACACGCAGGTCACAAATAAATTAGACAACTCCTATGGCTCCTGCCGGTTGTCATACTCATCGACATGCAAGTCGTGATTCCTATTACAAGAACATGATCATCTCATAAATCACATATATCATTCATCACATCCTTTGGCCATATCACATCACAAAACACTCGCTGCAAAAACAAGTTAGACGTCCTCTAATTGTTGTTGCAAGTTTTTACGTGGCTGCTATAGGTTTCTAGCAAGAACATTTCTTACCTACGCCAAAACCACAACGTGATATGCCAATTTCTATTTACCCTTCATAAGGACCATTTTCATCGAATCCGATCCGGCTAAAGTGGGAGAGACAGACACCCGCCAGCCACCTTATGCAACTAGTGCATGTCAATCAGTGGAACCAGTCCCACGTAAGCGTACGTGTAAGGTCGGTCCGGGCCGCTTCATCCCACGATGCCGCCGAATCAAGATAAGACTAGTAACGGCAAGTAAATTGACAATATCCACGCCCACACCTGCTTTGTGTTCTACTCGTGCATAGAAACTACGCATAGACCTAGCTTATGATGCCACTGTTGGGTAACGTAGCAGAATTTTAAAATTTTCTACGCATCACCAAGATCAATCTATGGAGTCATCTAGCAATGAGGGAGAAAGGAGTGCATCTACATACCCTTGTAGATCGCGCGTGGAAGCGTTCAAGAGAACGGAGTTGATGGAGTCGTACTCGTCGTGATCCAAATCACCGATGACCAAGTGCCGGACGGACAGCACCTCCGTGTTCAACACACATACGGTTGGGAAGACGTCTCCTCCTTCTTGATCCAGCAAGGGGAAAGGAGAGGTTGATGAAGATCTAGCAGCACGACGGCGTGGTGGTGGATGCAGCAGGATCCCGGCAGGGCTTCGCCAAGCGCAAACGGGGAGGAGAGGTGTAACGGAGGGAGAGGGAGGCGCCAAGAGCAAGGGTGTGCGGCTGCCCTCCCTTCCCCCCTCTTTATATAGGGGCCTTGGGGGGGCGCCGGCCCTAGGGAGATGGATCTCCAAGGGGGCGGCGGCCAAGGGGTGGCTTCCCCCCCAAGCCAAGTGGGGGGCGCCCCCACCCCTAGGGTTTCCCAACCCTAGGCGCAGGAGAGGCCCAAGGGGGGCGCACCAGACCACCAGGGGCTGGTTCCCCTCCCACTTCAGCCCATGGGGCCCTCCGGGATAGGTGGCCCCACCTGGTGGACCCCCGGGACCCTTCCGGTGGTCCCGGTACAATACCGGAGACCCCCGAAACCTTCCCGATGGCCGAAACTAGACTTCATATATATAAATCTTTACCTCCGGACCATTTCAGAACTCCTCATGACGTCCGGGATCTCATCCAGGACTCCGAACAACTTTCGGGTTACTGCATACTAATATCTCTACAACCCTAGTGTCACCGAACCTTAAGTGTGTAAACCCTACGGGTTCGGGAGACATGCAGACATGACCGAGACGCCTCTCCGGTCAATAACCAACAGCGGGATCTGGATACCCATGCTGGCTCCCACATGCTCCACGATGATCTCATCGGATGAACCACGATGTCGAGGATTCGATCAATCCGTATACAATTCCCTTTGTCAATCGGTACGTTACTTGTCCGAGACTCGATCGTCGGTATCCCAATACCTCGTTCAATCTCGTTACCGGCAAGTCACTTTACTCGTGCCGTAATACATGATCCCATGATCAACCACTTGGTCACATTGAGCTCATTATGATGATGCATTACCGAGTGGGCCCAGAGATACCTCTCCGTCATACGGAGTGACAAATCCCAGTCTTGATTCGTGCCAACCCAACAGACACTTTCGGAGATACCTGTAGTGTGCCTTTATAGTCACCCAGTTACGTTTGTGACGTTTGGCACACCCAAGGCACTCCTACGGTATCTGGGAGTTGCACAATCTCATGGTCTAAGGAAATGATACTTGACATTCGGAAAAGCTACAGCAAACGAACTACATGATCTTTGAGCTATGCTTAGGATTGGGTCTTGTCCATCACATCATTCTCCTAATGATGTGATCCCGTTATCAATGACATCCAATGTCCATAGTCAGGAAACCATGACTATCTTTTGATCAATGAGCTAGTCAACTAGAGGCTCACTAGGGACATGTTGTGGTCTATGTATTCACACATGTATTACGATTTCCGGATAACACAATTATAGCATGAACAATAGACAATTATCATGAACAAAGAAATATAATAATAATCATTTTATTATTGCCTCTAGGGCATATTTCCAACACAAGGGACGTCATCGAGCTGAACATGTACAGAATTCGAAGGTGCCGTATGTTCGGTGGTTGATCGGTTGAATCGAGAAGACGTTCGACTACATCAGCCACGTTAAGCTAATGCTTCTACTTTCGGTATATGAGGGTACATGGACACACTCTCCCCCTCTCGTTTCTGTGCATCTCCTAGATAGATGTTGCATGTTTTTTAAATTGCATGCTACGTTCCCCAACAGTGGCATCCGAGCCAGGTTTATGCGTAGATGATATGCACGAGTAGAACACAAAGAGTTGTGGGCGATCATAGTTATATTGCTTTCCACCAACGTCTTATTTTGATTTGGTGGTATTGTTGGATGATGCGGCCCGGACCAACCTTACATGACCAAGTTCATGAGACCGGTTCCACCGACACACATGCAACTTGTTTTGCATAAAGGTGGCTGGCGGGTGTCTGTTTCTCCAACTTTAGTTGAATCGAATCTGACTGCGGCCGGTCCTTGTTGAAGGTTAAAACAACAAATTTGATGAAACATCCTTGTGGTTTTGATGCGTAGGTAAGAATGGTTCTTACTAGAAGCCCGTAGCAGCCACGTAAAACTAGCAACAACAAAGTAGAGGACGTCTAACTTGTTTTTGCATGGCATGTTGTGATGTGATATTGTCAAGACATGATGTGATATACGTTATTGTATGAGATGATCATGTTTTGTAAAAGTTATCGGCAACTGGCAGGAGCCTTATGGTTGTCGCTTTATTGTATGAAATGCAATCGCCATGTAATTGCTTTACTTTATCACTATGCGTTAGCGATAGTTCTAGAAGCAATAGTTGGCGACACGACCACGACGCTACAATGGAGATCAAGGTGTCAAGCCGGTGACGATGGAGATCATGACGGTGCTTTGGAGATGGGGATCAAAGGCACAAGATGATGATTGATATGTCTCCAATGTATCTATAATTTTTGATTGCACCATGCTATATTATCTTTTGTTTTGGACATTATTGGGCTTTATTATCCACTTTTATATTATTTTTGGGACTAACCTACTAACCGGAGGCCCAGCCCAGAATTGATGTTTTTTTTGCCTATTTTAGGGTTTTGAAGAAAAGAAATATCAAACGGAGTCCAAACGGAATGAAACCTTCGGGAACGTGATTTTTGGAACAAACAAGACCCAGGAGACTTGGACCCTACATCATGCAATCAACAGGGAGGCCACGAGGTAGGGCCGCGCCTACCCCCCCAGGCGCGCCCTCCACCCTCGTGGGCCCCCTGTTGCTCCACCGACGTACTTCTTCCTCCTATATATACCTACGTACCCCCCAATGATCAGAACAGGAGCCAAAACCCTAATTCCACCATCGTAACTTACTGTATCCACGAGATCCCATCTTGGGGCCTGTTCCGGAACTCCGCCGGAGGGGGCATCGATCACGGAGGGCTTCTACATCAACACCATAGCCGCTCCAATGAAGTGTGAGTAGTTTACCTCAGACGTACGGGTCCATAGTTATTAGCTAGATGGCTTCTTCTCTCTTTTTGGATCTCAATACAAAGTTCTCCCCCTCTCTTGTGGAGATCTATTCGATGTAATCTTCTTTTTGCGTTGTGTTTGTTGAGACCGATGAATTGTGGGTTTATGATCAAGTTTATCTATGAACAATATTTGAATCTCCTCTGAATTCTTTTATGTATGATTGGTTATCTTTGCAAGTCTCTTCGAATTATCAGTTTGGTTTGGCCTACTAGATTGATCTTTCTTGCAATGGGAGAAGTGCTTAGCTTTGGGTTCAATCTTGTGGTGTCTTTTCCCAGTGATAGTAGGGGCAGCAAGGCACATATTGTATTGTTGCCATCGAGGATAACAAGATGGGGTTTTCATCATATTGCATGAGTTTATCCCTCTACATCATGTCATCTTGCTTAAGGCGTTACTCTGTTCTTATGAACTTAACACTCTAGATGCATGCTGGATAGCGGTCGATGTGTGGAGTAATAGTAGTAGATGCAGGCACAAGTCGGTCTACTTGTCTCGGACGTGATGCCTATATACATGATCATACCTAGATATTCTCATAACTATGCTCAATTCTGCCAATTGCTCAAAAGTAATTCGTTCACCCACCGTAAAATACTTATGCTCTCGAGAGAAGCCACTAGTGAAACCTATGGTCCCCGGTCTATCTTCATCATATTAATCTTCTAATACTTTGTTATTTTCGTTGCCTTTTATTTTACTTTGCATCTTTATCATAAAAATACCAAAAATATTATCTTATCATATCTATCAGATCTCACTCTCGTAAGTGACTGTGTAGGGATTGACAACCCCTTATCGCGTTGGTTGCGAGGATTTATTTGTTTTGTGCAGGTGCAAGGGACTCGCGCGTAGCGTCCTACTGGATTGATACCTTGGTTCTCAAAAACTGAGGGAAATACTTACGCTACTCTGCTGCATCACCCTTTCCTCTTCAAGGGAAAACCAACGCAAATGCTCAAGTGGTAGCAAGAAGGATTTCTGGCGCCGTTGCCGGGGAGGTTTGCGCAAGTCAAGATTTGACTCCCGACAACGAGCCATTTCTAGCGCCGTTGCCGGGGAGGTTCGCGCAAGTCAAGATTTGACTCCCGACAACGAGCCATTTCTGGTGCCGTTGCCGGGGAGGTCTACGCAAAAGTCGAACATACCAAGTACCCAACACAAACCCTTATCTCCCGCATTACATTATTTGCCATTTGCCTCTTGTTTTCCTCTCCCCCACTTCACCCTTGCCATTTTATTCACACACACTCTCTCTCTATCCTCCCTCTCTTTCTCTATTTGCCTTTTTTGTCCGCTTCCTGTTTGCTTGTGTGTTGGATTGCTTGCTTGTCACGATGGCTCAAGATAACACTAAATTGTGTGACTTCACCAATACCAACAATAATGATTTTATTAGCATTCCGATTGCTCCTCTTACCGATGCTGAATCTTGTGAAATTAATGATGCCTTGCTGAATCTTGTCATGAAAGATCCGTTTTCCGGCCTTCCTAGTGAAGATGCCGCTACCCATCTGAATAGCTTCGTTGATTTGTGTGACATGCAAAAGAAGAAAGATGTTGATAATGATATTGTTAAATTGAAGCTATTTCCTTTTTCGCTTAGAGATCGTGCTAAAGCTTGGTTTTCATCTTTGCCTAGAAATAGTATTGATTCTTGGAATAAGTGCAAAGATGCCTTTATCTCTAAGCATTTTCCTCCCGCTAAGATCATCTCTCTTAGAAACGATATTATGAATTTTGAGCAACTTGATCATGAACATGTTGCACAAGCTTGGGAGAGGATGAAATTAATGATACGTAATTTCCCAACACATGGTTTGAATTTGGGGATGATTATACAAAAAAATTATGCTGGATTGAATTTTGCTTCTAGAAATCTTTTAGATTCGATCGCGGGAGGCACTTTTATGGAAACCACTTTAGGAGAAGCTACTAAACTCCTAGATAATATTATGGTTAATTATTCTCAATGGCACACTGAAAGATCTACTAATACAAAAGTGCATGCGATAGAAGAAATTAATGTTTTGAGTGGAAAGATGGATGAACTTATGAAATTATTTGCTAATAAAAGTGTTTCTTCTGATCCTAATGATATGCCTTTGTCTACTTTGATTGAGAATAATAATGAATCTATGGATGTGAATTTTGTTGGTAGGAATAATTTTGGTAACAACGCTTATAGAGGAAACTTTAATCCTAGGCCTTATCCTAGCAACCCCTCTAATAATTATGGTAATTCCAACAACAATTCTTATGGAAATTATAATAAGATGCCCTCTTATTTTGAATCTAATATTAAAGAATTTATTACTTCGCAAAAGAATTTGAATGCTTTGATTGAAGAAAAATTGCTTAAGATTGATGAGTTGGCTAGGAACGTTGATAGAATTTCTCTAGATGTTGATTCTTTGAAACTTAGATCTATTCCACCTAAGCATGATATCAATCAGTCTCTCAAATCCATGAGAATTTCCATTGGTGAGTGCAAAGAAAGAACCGCTAGGATGCGTGCTAAGAAAGATTCCTTTATAAGAGCGTGTTCTTCTAGTTTCCATGGTAATAAATATGAAGATCTAAAAGTTATTGATGTGTCCCCTATTAAATCTTTGTTTTGCAATATGAATCTTGATAATGATGGGACTGAATATGATCCACCTTTACCTAGAAGGCGTTCCAAAAATTTGGAGTTTTTAGATCTTGATGCTAAAATTGATAAAAGTGGGATTGAAGAGATCAAAACTCTAGATACTAATGAACCTACTATTTTGGATTTCAAGGCATTTAATTATGATAATTGATCTCTGATAGATTGTATTTCCTTGTTGCAATCCGTGCTAAATTCTCCTCATGCTTATAGCCAAAATAAAGCGTTTACTAAACATATCGTTGATGCTTTGATGCAATCTTATGAAGAAGAACTCGAGTTGGAAGTTTCTATCCCTAGAAAACTTTATGACGAGTGGGAACCTACTATTAAAATTAAAATTAAAGATCATGAATGCTATGCTTTGTGTGATTTGGGTGCTAGTGTTTCCACGATTCCAAAGACTTTGTGTGATTTGTTAGGTTTTCGTGATTTTGATGATTGCTCTTTAAACTTGCACCTTGCGGATTGCACTATTAAGAAAACTATGGGAAGAATTAATGATGTTCTTATTGTTGCAAATAGGAATTATGTGCCCGTAGATTTTGTCGTTCTTGATATAGATTGCAATCCTTCATGTCCTATTATCCTTGGTAGACCTTTCCTTAGAACGATTGGTGCAATTATTGATATGAAGGAAGGAAATATTAGATTCCAATTTCTGTTAAGGAAAGGCATGGAACACTTCCCTAGAAAAAAAATTAAATTACCTTATGAATCTATTATGAGATCCACTTATGGATTGTCTACCAAAGATGGCAATACCTACATCTATCCTTGCTTTTATGCCTAGCTAGGGGCGTTAAACGATAGCGCTTGTTGGGAGGCAACCCAATTTTATTTTTTTATTCCTTGATTTTTGCTCCTGTTTAGTAATAATTAATTTATCTAGCCTCTGTTTTGGTTGTGTTTTTTGTGTTTAATTAGTGTTTGTGCCAAGTAGAACTGTTGGGAAGACTTGAGGAAAGTCTTGTTAATCTTGCTGTAAAAAACAGAAACTTTAGCGCTCACGAGAACTGCTGCCATTGTTATTTGGAAAGTGCTATTTAGTTAATTATTTTTGAAGATGATTAATAGATAAATTCCTCACGTCCAGAAATTTATTTTATAATTTTTGGGGTTCCAGATCTTGCGCTAGCTACAGATTACTACAAACTGTTCTGTTTTTGACAGATTCTGTTTTTCGTGTGTTGTTTGCTTATTTTGATGAATCTATGGCTAGTAAAATAGTTTATAAACCATAGAGAAGTTGGAATAAAGTAGTTTTTACACCAATATAAATAAAGAATGAGTTCACTACAGTACCTTTAAGTGGTCTTTTGTTTTCTTTCGCTAACGGAGCTCACGAGATTTTCTACTTTAAGTTTTGTGTTGTGAAGTTTTCAAGTTTTGGGTAAAGATTTGATGGATTATGGAACAAGGAGTGGCAAGAGCCTAAGCTTGGTGATGCCCATGGCACCCCCAAGATAATCTAAGGACACCTAAAAGCCAAAGCTTGGGGATGCCCCGGAAGGCATCCCCTCTTTTGTCTACTTCTATCGGCAACTTTACTTGGAGCTATATTTTTATTCACCACATGATATGTGTTTTGCTTGGAGCGTCTTGTATTATTTGAGTATATATTTGTTAGTTTACCACAATCATCCTTGCTGTACACACCTTTTGAGAGAGACACACATGATTAGGAAATTGTTAGAATACTCTATGTGCTTCACTTATATCTTTTGAGTTATATAGTTTTGCTCTAGTACTTCACTTATACCTTTTAGAGCACGGTGGAGGATTTGTTTTATAGAAATTATTGATCTCTCATGATTCACTTAGATTGTTTTTAGAGTCTTAAATAGCATGGTAATTTTCTTAAATAATCCTAATATGCAAGGTATACAAGATTAATAATAAAATTCTCTTATGAGTGTGTTGAATACTATGAGAAGTTTGATACTTGATAATTGTTTTGAGATATGGAGATGGTGATATTAGAGTTATGCTAGTTGAGTAGTTGTGAATTTGAGAAATACTTGTGTTAAAGTTTGTGATTCCCGTAGCATGCACGTATGGTGAACCGTTATGTGATGAAGTCAGAGCATGATTTATTTATTGATTGTGTTCCTTATGAGTGGCTGTCGGGGATGAGCGATGGTCTTTCCCTACCAATCTATCCCCCTAGGAGCATGCGCGTAATACTTTGCTTTGATAACTTGTAGATTTTTGCAATAAGTATATGAGTCCTTTATGACTAATGTTGAGTCCATGTATCATACACACTCTCACCCTTCCACCATTGCTAGCCTCTCTAATACCGTGCACCTTTCGCCGGTATCATACACCCACCATATACCTTCCTCAAAACAGCCACCATACCTACCTATTATGGCATTCCATAGCCATTCCGAGATATATTGCCATGCAACTTTCCACCATTCCGTTATTATGACACACTTCATCATTGTCATATTGCTTTGCATGATCATGTAGTTGACATCGTATTTGTGGCAAAGCCACCGTTCATAATTATTTCATACATGTCACTCTTGATTCATTGCATATCCCGGTACACCGTTGGAGGCATTCACATAGAGTCATATTTTGTTCTAAGTATCGAGTTGTAAGAAAATAAAAGTGTGATGATCATCATTATTAGAGCATTGTCCCAGTGAGGAAAGGATGATGGAGACTATGATTCCCCCACAAGTCGGGATGAGACTCCGGAC